>NC_092165.1:30755723-31056973 GCF_045791955.1 Oncorhynchus clarkii lewisi
CCCTCCTAAACAAGGGGGATCAACACACATTCGTCAGGCTGTGCCGCCCTCGGCCGCTTTACACACACAGAAATCCGTGCGCGCACACACTCACACACCAACATGCGCTCACAACGGCGTACCGGTCACAGACGACAGAAACCCCACCTACTCTTCTAACAAGCAGTCTCCCTCGGTTACTTGTAATTGAGGTTTAAATCCTCTCCTAACACCTTCTCCTCCATCCCTCCAACCCGCCATCCCTCTATCCCTCTATCCCCTACACCACCAAACATGCATTATTCCAGCATAGGGCCTATAATCCTCCCAGTGGTTAACAGAGTGAGAAATTAGCTTTAGTTAAGTGGTGATTTCAGAAGGCTAAACGGCAGAGGCCCTATTGTATTGCCAGGGCTTCTCCAGGCTGGCGAGAAGAGGACCGGGCCGAGGCTTGTTAGGTCTGGAGGATTCCAACCAACACTAAGAGCTGGACTAATTCCTGGGAACGCTACATGAAGAATTAACAGCGTTCTGGCATTACATCGTTTCCGTCCTAGGAGAGGAGAGCGACAATGGGCAACCGATCAGGATGAGAGGTGTTTGAGTGTGTGTTTGTGTGTGTTCTTTCCATGTCGTAGACTGACCAGGTGAATCCAGCTGAAAGCTCTGATCCTCTAATGATGTCACTTGTTAAATCCACTTCCATCAGTTTAGATGAAGAGAAAGAGACATGTTAAATAATCCTGTTAAATAAACCCTTGAGACATGGACTGTGTGTGTGTGCCATTCAGAGGGTGAATGGGCAAGATAAAATACTGAAGTGGGTTTGACCAGGGCATGGTAGCAGGTGCCAGGCGCACCGGTTTGAGTGTGTCGAGAACTGAAACGCTGCTGGGTTGATGGTGTATCAAGAATGGTCCACCACCCAAAAGAAAATCCAGCCAACTTGACACAACTGTGGGAAACACTGGAGTCAACATGGGCCAGCATCCCTGTGGAACGCTTTCAACACCTTGTCGAGTCCAAGCCCGATTAATTGAGGCTGTTTTGAGGGCATAGGGCTGTGTGTGTGCCTCCTTACCTCCCACCTCTCCCAATTTGACAAATTCCAATATTTGGGAGAAAAAAAACGCTGTAAGGTTGATACACCCAGCACAACCACGGCTGAGAGACGGGAATACATGTAGGGAGCTGGACACCCACCCGAATGGTGTTGTGGATTTCGCTCTCAAAGCCACAGAGAGAGACATTTCTGAAGCAGCGCGTCTGCATGAAGAAGAAAAACACCCAACCAGAATATCTCTTTCAAAAAAAACCCAGAGACTGGTTTCAAATTCCACTCAAATTCAAAAAGCCTGTTACCTTTCAAATTCCTTAATACCCGAGGGCTTGTGACATAGTTGGAAGGGTTGCTCTCCTTGCCTCTGTACACCAACCTACACAATGAAGGACAGTACAAACTCCAAGAGGAGAGGGCTACCAGCGTGTGCCAAACATTTTCGGCGGCGTCCACAGTCCAAATTAGTGTCAACTTTATCCCGCTGCTGTGGTAGGAAAATGCCAAATCTGCCGCCATAAAGCGGCATGCAGTAGAGCATCTGATGTCTTCATGTGGGAAACGTGTCTGTGCTTGCGTTCGTGTGTGTGTGTGTGTGTGTGTGTGTGTGTGTGTGTGTGTGTGTGTGTGTGTGTGTGTGTGTGTGTGTGTGTGTGTGTGTGTGTCTAGACACAATTCAGCATCCCACTCCACCAAAGTAAAAACAAGTCCCCCTCAAAAACACTGCAAACCAGATGGGACCGCTTCCATCCACAAAGGAATTAAAGCGAGCCCAGTTTGAAAAGAACACCTTTGTTAGCTAGCTACCTTCTGAAATACACCTTAAGCAATATGTGCGGTGTATGGAAAGGTGAGTTTGTGGCTCACTGGGTAAATGTGCACATAACATAAATAAAAGGCTCAGGTGTTTACAGTCTGTGGGACCAAACAAACACTTACACAGAGTTTCTCCCCCCCTGACAGAGTGCATACAGAGGTGTGTTTCTCTATAGCTACACCATTTCCTGCTCTCAGTGAGACAGGGCTGAGGAACCTCGCTCTGCAGCTCTACTCAGCCACCTGACCTGAGACTGAGAGAGACTGAGAGAGAGAGAGAGAGAGACAGAGAGAGAGAGAGAGACAGAGAGACAGAGAGACAGAGAGAGAGAGACAGAGAGAGAGAGACAGAGAGAGAGAGAGAGAGAGAGAGAGCCAGAGAGAGAGAGAGAGAGAGAGAGAGAGAGAGAGAGAGAGAGAGAGAGAGACAGAGAGAGACAGAGAGACAGAGAGAGAGAGACAGAGAGAGAGAGAGACAGAGAGAGAGAGAGATAGAGAGAGAGAGAAGAGAGAGAAGAGAGAGAGAGAGAGAGAGAGGTGAAAGGGAGGCAAAATATTCTTTCAACAACTCTCCGCTGGGCATGTTTTCATTTATTTGCTTCTGTCACTCTCTTAAATCAAGTCAAATGTATTTATAAAGCCATTTTTACATCAGCAGATGTCACAAAGTGCCTGTACAGAAACCCAGCCTAAAAGCCCAAACAGCAAGAAATACAGATGGAGAAGCACGGTGTCTAGGAAAAACTCCCTAGAAAGGCAGGAACTTAGGAAGAAACCTAGAGAGGAACCAGGCTCTGAGAAGTGGCCAGTCTTCTTCTGGCTGTGCTTGGTGGTGATTATAAGAGTACATGGCCATTAAGGTCAGATTGTTCTTACACACACACACACAGACATACACACATACACACACACACACACAGTAAGGATAAAATATCACAAGATATAATTTTCAAATGAACATGGAAGTATCCTTTCCTTAGTTAGCAAACAGTCATTGTCACCCTGAATCAAGTTTTTTTTTTTTCCTATTCTCACTTATTTTCACAGCAACCGCAGCTGTTTTACTCCAATTATCTCCATCTGTCACATTCATTTTGTTGCCGACAATAAAACAATACAAGATATGATACTGTATTATATTAATACGTCAAGGCGATTAGAGTAAAAAAATAAATTAAAAAGAGGAACAACCCCTAGAATTATCCTCGGAGGTCGTGTCTATCTTTCAGGGATAAAACTTCTTTCGGCACAATTATCTCCGGGCTGATGACAACGCGGCTCGAGTGAGGCCCGTTTAAAATCTCCGAGCCCAATCTCCCATCACTTGCTAGAGCTGTCAAGCCCTGGTTCGTTGCCTTACTCCACTCCTGTGTTGAGCGTCTGTCGGCTCTAAAATATCTTTGTTTTGGCCGCGGCCCCAGACTCTCCATGCTGGTAAAAGCTCTGCATTTAATTCTGTCGTTATTTTCAAATGACTGGGAGACCACCAGATTCTCTCTCCCCGAAGAAAAACACACACACTCATTCTCTCCCTCCCTCACTATTTCTCTCTCATCTCTCTTGCGTTTGTGTATAAGGAGAAACACACACACACACAGACACACATTGCCTGTGTGAAGCCTTTGCCAAAACCACAAGTGAAAGGCCAAAATTCCATGAGCAAAAGCTTGAACTCAGAGGGGCTATGAACAGAAAGTTTGAGCTGAGGACTAGAGTAGCTTCAGTAAAAGGTGTATTAACTGAGCTCTACACCTAGTCGATGGGCCCCGTGGGGTAGTTAAATGGGCTCAGTCTGTAGGGAAAAGACCAAAAGTACAACAAGGCACTTATACAACGTTTGTTAAAACACTGTCTGGATAGAATACTGTTGGCTTTACCACACCAAACAAAAGACTCTAACCTCAGTGATGTCACTAACAATGCCCCCAAAGAGAATCTAAATCACCCAGGGTTCACTAGCGAGATTAAAGCAATACCCAAGACAAGATTCACTCATAATGAGTCGTGTACAGCCAGAGAAAACTATGAAAACTACCAACAAACTATGAAGAGAAAATAAAATGCAAGAGAATAAATAAGAGCCTTGTGAAGTATAATACACTTTCGAGACAATATTTATTTTGGGGGGGGGGGGGGGGTATTATTCAACATTGACAATACCCTCCATTTATCTTTCACTGAGCCTGTATCTTCTACATATTGGTCCAAACAAAGTGGCTTGCTTTCAGACAAATAAGTGAGGTAAACAATAGATTTGAAATGGCTGTCTACAGCATTTAGTCCGGCTCCTGTTGTGTGTTGTCTCGTCACACTGAGGCAGGGTTCCTCTGGAAAGGCATCCTTCTATTCCTCTTATTCCTCAGCAATTAAAGTAGATTTTTGCGGGGAGCAGTAAGAGAGCAAAGCAACAAAAAAGAAGCTCCTACAAAACACACAAATGTCTTGTGCCATCCATCCACCTATCCTCTGCATTCTCTGTCTCTCAGTAAAACTACTACAACCTCATCCTCTCCCTCCTTCCCGCACCCTCTCTTCAACTCCTCACCCCCCCCCCCCCACCACCACCACCACCACCCCCCACCCCCACCCCTGCTTCGACAACCGCCCTCTTCCCACCAATCACATCCCTGACGCCAGGACATCAATTCTCGCAAGTCGCAGAAAATTAACATGCATGAATGCAAAAAAGCCTGATCAGGAGTAATTAACACGGCTTCATATGCAAATTTTATTAATGCAGAACTACAAAGTCATTATGCAAATGTAACTTTCGTCAAGCCTCTTGACAAATATTCAGAGCTCCAGTCAGAGAACAGGTTTCTCTCTCTCTCTCTCTCTCTCTCTCTCTCTCTCTCTCTCTCTCTCTCTCTCTCTCTCTCTGTCACTCTCCCTCTCTCTCTCTCTCTCTCTCTCTCTCTCTCTCTCTCTCTCTCTCTCTCTCTCTCTCTCTCTCTCTCTCTCTCTCTCTCTCTCCTGCCT
Organism: Oncorhynchus clarkii lewisi; assembly: GCF_045791955.1. Taxonomy (NCBI): domain Eukaryota; kingdom Metazoa; phylum Chordata; class Actinopteri; order Salmoniformes; family Salmonidae; genus Oncorhynchus; species Oncorhynchus clarkii. Next base: position 30,760,555 of record NC_092165.1, read on the forward strand.
AGCAGAGAGAATGTATAATAAGTCTGTTAAGTTATTTTAGACTTGAGGGATGGATTGGCTTGTAGTAGAGTTACAGCAAGAGCAAGTTAGCACGGTTAGTGTGCTGATGACCAAGTGTGTGCGTTTGTGTGTTTCTGTGTGCACGAGTGCATGCTTGTGTGTGTGTGTGTGTGTGTGTGTGTGTGTGTGTGTGTGTGTGTGTGTGTGTGTGTGTGTGTGTGTGTGTGTGTGTGTGTGTGTGTGTGTGCGTGCGTGCGTGTGCATGCGTGCTCGTGTGTGTGATTAGAGAGCTGGCTGAGGCTAATGGCTGTTTGGCTGTTTGGCTCTGGAGCGAGGTAATGAACCTGTGATGTGAGGGAGGGGAGTGGGGGGGGGGGGGTGATGAGAGGAGAGAGTGAGAGAATGTATGAATATGCATGAGGCTCACTGGCTTTGATGATTAAAGAAAATTTTAATATTTAAATGAGTGCATGCAAAGTGATTAACTCGGGAAAAAAAGGCAACGAGGCAAAAATCTAAAAAGGATTTTGAAGATGCTAAGAAGTACACAAGATGCAGCTTTCCTTTTTTATGGTCTATTAATGACTAAAACTACTCTCTCTGCTTCACGCTTCCTCTCTCTTTCGCCCCTGTCTCTCTCTCTGGTCTTTTTTCATCCGTCTTTGGAGCTGGTCCAGGCGGCAGGATTTAGAGACCAATTCAAACCCAGTATAAAGGTAGCACTTTCCTGGGTTTGGAAGTAGTGGATTAAGGAGGAGGAGAGGAGAGGGGGAAGAGATTTTTTTTTTGAAAAAAAGAAAAGCAAGCCGAGTGCATCTCACCAAAGGGGTCTTCCTCTGCAGCGTGTAAGGCCAGCTAATCGCTGCAGAAGCACGTTTCTACGCAAACAGCACAGCCCAGGCTGGCCAATCCATTACCGATTAGTGCAGGCATCACTTGCGACAGCCACCTATGTGTAAGTGTGTTTAAGTGTGATTGTCTTTGTGTGTTTCACGTGGGCTACTGCAGGCTGATACTGAGGAAACATAGTCTGGCTACTGACAAGAAACAAGCTGTAGAAAAGATTGGCTCATTACAAAGGACAACTAATAATGCAGACATGAATGGTAATTGGAGATTTTGATAAAACTAAAATGCATCCCTGAAGATGTGTGGGTTATTGATGCCACCGTCGGTATGTTAGATCAATCCTACAGAAGACTAAAGACTCGGGCCGACGGGTTAGTGTTTGTACATGCCTGAACGTGTGTGAGCGTGGCACCCTGAGCCAGCGCTTGGCAACCCCAGCAGCGGATTAAATATGCATCAGGTCTTCATCTCACACTCTGACACTTTATTTGAAATGCATGTGAACAAAACCCCTCTCATCACAACTTCGTCAACAGCACTACCTAACGAGGGAGGGGGGAGAGAGAGAGAGAGAGAGAGAGAGAGAGAGAGAGAGAGAATGGAAGGAAGGAAGGAAGGAAGAACAGATCAACTGTGTCTGTGTGTGTGTGTGAGTGAACGGCTCGCAGAAGAGAGAGAGGGAACGGAACGAGACAAAAGTGGGCAATTACCACTTCAAAAAGGGGCCGCTCGGTTCCAGACACTCGTGGCTTTATTGAAACAACAGAACAACAAGAGAACCAGCCCTAGTAATGGCTCCAGAGAAGCACATTAAAAATCAAACGCACATTGACTCCCAGGCCTGATCTCCACACATCGATCCTGGCACAGCCACAGCTCCACGCCCCAACGCACACAGCGCACACAAAAAATACAAACGTGTGTAGTGTTATGGAAACAGATTTTTAATGCTTTACGGTCCATGTTGTGTGATTATTTATTTATTGTAGATGTGTGTTTGTATGAGAGTGTGTGTGCGCGTACGTGTGTGTGTCCTCAAGGAATAGGGGACATTTGGTGTATCGCCTAGAGACTGTGCCCCTGTCATCTTTGAGGTTATGCCAGCCTTCCTGTCCACACTGCAGTACAAGTCACTCAAATACGGTTGCCTTTTCCAATATCCTCATTCACCCTACGAATATTGCACTAAGATATTGAAATACTGAATATGTATTTAGAAAAAGTGAGTGTGAGCAGGTGTGTAATGCCCTTTGAAACACACATCGCTGTGGGTTTGCAAAAGTGATGCAACCAAACCACATAGCCCATCTGTGTGTTTGAGAGAGAGAGAGAGAGAGAGAGAGAGAGAGAGAGAGAGAGAGAGAGAGAGAGAGAGAGAGAGAGAGAGAGAGAGAGAGAGAGAGAGAGAGAGAGAGAGAGAGAGAGAGAGACAGAGAGAGATGTGGATGCCCCTACAAAACTCCAGCCCTCCCTCCTGAAAGAAGAAGACATAGCCTGAGGGCTCAAACAGCCAGTGAGCACATCAGTGAGATGGGCAGTTGAGGTGTGATAGGAGGAGAGGAGGCTGGCAGACTGGGCAGACAGCTGGCATGGGGAGCCTTTCTGACGCAACACCGCTCTCTGGGCACGGTCTCAAAAGTAGGTAGGCAGGAAGTGTGCGTAGGTGCATGTTGCCAGGTGTTATGGCGTCGCCGTCAAAGTGAACTGTGTATGAAGTGAACCAGGCCTCGGAGACACAGTGTACGGCGGCACCAGTGGAGAGGTAGCGTCCCTGTCAGAGCTAAATATCTTTATAAATATAGCATGTCTTTTGAAATATTCAGTTGGGGATCTGGTGAGAGAGAGGTCAGCTATAACTCCCCCCAGGCACCTGTTAGCCTGTGTGTGTGTGTAAACCTCTCGGACTGATTCCAGACCTGCTTAGAGGCCAGACGGAGGGGGAACGGACACACCTGTGTCTTTACTGTACCAATGTCTGTGTACCAGGACCTCGCGTACCAGATATCTGACGAGCGAAACGTTGTGGTGTACACGTTATGTATCGAACGTGTATGGTAGAACGCAGCTGTGTGTGGAAGGACTGGAACGTACGTGTGTGTGTGTGTGTGTGTGTGTGCGTGTGTGCGTGTGTGTGTATACATCACACACATGGTTAGGGTTGATCTTTCCATTGATTGCACTGCACGGAGGACAGCTGTCGTGTCTTTGTGCCAGCCTTTGTATCAGACACAAATCAAATATTATTTGTCACATGCGCCGAATAAAACACCGGTAGATGCGTACTTACAAACCCTTAACCAGCAATGCAGTTCAAGAAATAGAGTTTAGAAAATATTGACTAAATCAAATAAAATTCAACAAATGAAATAAATAAGAAACACAAGAAAATGACATAACAATAACTAGGCTATATACAGGGGGGTACAGGTACCGAGTCAATGTGGGGGAGAACTGGTTAGTCGAGGTCATTTGTAAACTGTCTATGTATAGATAATAGGCAGCAAGTAGCAGCAGTGTAAAAACAAATATAGGTAGACCTTAGACAGTCCCAACAGTGATCTCCCCAGATACACTATGTGGGCTTCTGGCATCTCTCTCAAAGCAACAAATGGGACACTATGTGCTCTCCTTTTCCCCAAACACAAAATCCTGTTGGCTCCAGCCCGAATCCTGTTCCTTCTCTTAATTCTTGGTGCGCCACCAGAAGTGCTCCCCCTTCAATCTTGGTGCGACACCAAAAGTGCTCCTAAAAGCTTGCCTTTACCACGCTGCCAAACCGAAACCAAACATAGCACTTAAAAACATCTACTGTACAAACACACATACAGTGTGTGTCAAGCGGCAACACGTCAGCCTAAGAAGGTATCCAGCTAGCGAGGCCCCCTGATTGCTGAGAGTGGCTGTGGCCCATTTTGACTGGGAGCTTTTCCACTCCTGTCCAACTGGCCTTAGTTCAAATGTCTGAATTAAACCCTGGATGACGAGTGTTTAAGAGCAGCACACCACGGTGTTAGGTGCTGTTACACCCTCTGCTCTGATGAGGTGAAAAGCAAAGGAGTGGGATTTTTTTCTCTTTCTCTCTCCCCCCTTCGCCCTCTCGCTATCTCCTCTCCTTCACCTTCTTGCTCTCTCTCTCTCTCTCTCTCTCTCCTCTTTAATCTCTCTCTCTTTCATAACTGAGCCTGGTCCTTACCGACCAAACTGTCACAGTTCCACAGCCAGGGGCTTATGGGTAAAGTGGCTCTGTCACCTGAGTGTCTCGGAGCTGTGACACCTTCCTCGCGGATCTCACAACTCCCAAAGTCCTCAACTCTCCTCAGCACTCCGACATTCACAGGTTTGGTGACTAAGCTGCAGCACAGTCCCTCCGGGCCAGGTTATTAACCACATGACCCTTTCATCCTCACAGTACTTCATATGGCCCTTTGAGACTATTGTAAAAGGATATTAAGACCATATAAGCCTTTTCAAAAGGCCCAAATGAAAATGGTATGAATGCATAGCACACATAACACAAGGCTGATTGGTTTGGAGACGAGGTCATTTGGTTCCCTTATCCAATGGAACGCCCGCTGATTGCACTTACATCAGGAGAGGAAAGAAATAGCCTCACTCTAATCTCTGCTCATCACTCTCTCCCCAAGACCTCCAATTACTGTGCAATTAAATAACGACAGGACAGGAAGGACTTAAATGCTCACTCTCTCTCGACAACTCACTCACTCACGCAAACTGTTAAGGGGCGGAGGTGGAGACATTTTGATCGCTTAATGACATACAATTGACCAGCTCAGTGCAATCTGACAGTCTGGGTTACTTCCGCAAGCGTTCCCCAGGCGAGAGGCTTTCTCTCTAGGTGTTAACCTGCTCGAGCCACAGGGTAGGTGCGCGTGTCCCAAATGCCACCCTATTCAATATATAGTGGACTACATTTGACCAGGGGCCTCTCTCTCTCTCTTTCTCTCTCTCTGTCTCTCTCTCTCTCTCTCTGTCTCTCCTCTCTCTCTCTCGCCCACAGCGGTGGGGCTCTCCTAGCCCCGGGCTATAGTGGGAATGTCATATTTTATTTAATTAGGGTCTATTAAACATAATTAAATTGCGCCGAAATTTAAGACAGCTAAGTGGCAATATAAGGTGGTCGCTGAGCAAGGCTCCGTGTCCTGCTGATACCGGAGCGTCAGAGAGATATTGAATTGAACCCTGGAGTGGTTCCTCTTCCATGTCTGTCCTATATACTCATAGATAACATTGACTTTCCTCACAGCAGGCCAAGGGAGGGGAGGAAGAGAAGGATCACTGTAAAGGGAATGGAATATGAGGTGTTGCAGGTGCGTGTTTGACCCCCCCCCCCCCCCCCCCCCCTTGATATGAGTTGTGGAGATCAAAGCGGTTGCGTTTTGTTTTTATGATCATCAGCCTGAAGGGAGGAGGCGTTGGCCTGTTGTGTGTAATACTACCCTCTGCTTTCGGATATTCTCCGTGTTACGTTTCATCCCCAGGTTTACTCAATAAATACATACAAAACGAGGTCTTCTCAGTCTACTGTACTGCAAACACACTCCGGGTGGCTGGTGTTTATCGCAAACACAAGACAAGAGAAGAGAAGACAGAAAAAAAGAAGAGCTGTGTGGCGTGTCACGTGACAGGAAGTGATCGCTAAGGCCTGGCCCCTCCCCTTCCTGTGTGAGAGCTGTCAGTCACAGGGCAGGTATGTAGTGTGGTGATGAGATGGGGTCTGACGGCTGGGTGAAGCACGGGAGTGTCCAAGCTTGTCAAAACAACCTGTCCGCTAGGGAGTCTCCTCTCTCTCTCTCTCTCATCCAGACACACAGGAACACATCAAACTGCTGTTTGGACGTGACGACTCAACAGAACAGCGAGAGGAGAGGTCCTCAGAGCACAGAGACTCATAATGCTGTTCTGTCCACAATCAGCTGCTACTATCACTGTGGAAGCTGAAAAACCTCCCACACTCCTCTTTTATGCTCTCTCTCTCTCTCCCTTCTCTCACTCCCTTTTTCACCACTAGAAGATGACAGATGGATATATTATATTAAAAGAGAGGGAAAAAAAACAAATTCATGAAAAATGATCGGTGCTTGGAGAGCAAAGATACCACTTCTATTTTTAAAAAGCTCGCTGAGAGTATGAGTGTTTCTTCTTTTTTTTCCCTTTTCCATTTCACGTTGAGAACAAATGGAAGTGGAAAGGTTTAGCATAAAAGAATACTTTACCCTGCTGGGAGGCAATTATAAATGGTGGTCGGCTGCAGGCTTGTGTTTAGCCCCACGCACAAGCTGACATTCAAGCTTCTTAATCACTTTCTGAGGACGCCTCCTCCTCGCCCTGCTTTCTATCCCTCGCACCCCATTCTCTCTCTCTCTCTCTCTCTCTCTCTCTCTCTCTCTCTCTCTCTCTCTCTCTCTCTCTCTCTCTCTCTCTCTCTCTCTCTCTCTCTCTCTCTCTCTCTCTCTCTCTCTCTCTCTCTCTCTCTCTCTCTCTCTCTCTCTCTCTCTCTCTCTCTCTCTCTCATGGAAGGCATAAATGTATTTATAGAAAACCTTAATATGATTTGCATAGGCACATTTCACCTGTCGTTATTTTAATCCTCCTGTTATCATTTATGGGGTTGATTTCTAAAATACGCTTGAAATGAAATGCTTGCAAAAATTATATTTTGCTTGGAAATATAAATATAAATTATATTTAGCTTGGAAATGGAAATAGAAATATTAAATGTTATTTCTGTAGTTTAATTTACTATTGATATACACGTCCAATTTAACCTCTAACATGGTTTTCCCTTTTAGTGTAAAAATTGTTCTGTTGCTAGAATATATACTGTGCAATTAGAATTTTTCACAAGCATAATTGAGCTGACTTCACAAAAAGACTATGCAGTAAGATAGCTGTTAATAATATGTGCATATCACATAAAAAAAAACAGTGTATACAAAATAAATCCTCTTAACGTGACCTCAAATTAACAATACCAATCAATTAGTGCACATGCCTCAGTACACTTCTCAAGGCATGCTATACGCACCAGCTGTGCGATGTCATTAAGTAGTGGCCTATTTGCAACCTATCACGTTTTTCTCCTTGGAGAATAAGAGTATAAAATGAAGAAAAAAAATGAAGATCAAGCTTCGATTTAAGACATATTTTTTTGAACAAGCCTCAAATTACCATATAATCATGTTTTATCTAAACAGTTGAAGTGCACAGGGAGCTGCTGAGGGATGCCTTCTGAGGCAGAGAGGAAGGGAAGTTCTCAGAAGTGTACAGAGACACGGTGTTAAAATATTGATAAAGTTCCCCTAAACGCTAGTGTTGTACTGAACCGGCCAAACCGCAGAGCCACACACTTCAGAGCGCAGGATTATACACACACGCAGTCGCAGACTTGGGAGTGCACATGTTGAAGTCGCACACTCACTGCAGAATAGTATTGTTGAGTTCTAAAATATTACACAGTAGCTATCAATCCGTTGTTACATTTTTTTTTTAAATGTTAAAATGCATTCGAGGGCAATATGAAAATATTCAGATAAACCTTGACATAAGGTCTTTGTCTCCAATGACTACCAGTCTCAATGAGGAAGCAGAGTGAAGAAGCATGGTGGCTACTGGGTCATTTTGCCACTTCCTGATTACTAGGAGACGTGAGGTATTTTGCGATGGTGGTGGAGAAGAAATTGTCTTTGCTCCCGCTGGTTAACTTCACAAATAACGATTTGCAGAAGAAGAGGAAGAGGAGGACAAGACAAAAATCCAAATAAAAGCTGTAATGATGAAGACCGAGTGAGGCAGTGTCATAAACCTGCGTTGGTTTCTCCTGGCAACGTTGTCCATCCCAGAATATGATTGTATTTCATGAGACCCATTTCCCTCTGGGTTTCTTTGTGGAGGACTTGACTTGCCTGAAAGATAACTGTGGAGGAGAGGAGCTCCCTCTCTTCTCTCCCCCATGCTTCCAGCTGGTCTAAGCTAAACTGCCTCTTTACCCCCACTGAATGGGGAACTAGCTCTTTTAATCCTGCTCGGTTTTCCCTTATTTTTTTCTTGCCTATATAAATCTTAATGAGCTTTTCACCTTTTAAGCAGATGGCTTAGGCTGGATTTCTCCATGAGAGTAGGGGTGAGTCTCTGTCACGTTTTGCACAATTTGTTTCAACTAGCCGAGTCCTTGAGGGGGTTTTAGGGCTTTGAGTGGGTAATGTGCTGTTTCTCCTCTCTCCTCTGTCCTCTCTCGCCGTTCGGCACGGCACCCGCTCTGCCCTAATGAAATCAGCTCACTCTCTCCCCTTTCTATTTCTCTCTCATGACGGGCTGAGCACTATCACAATCACAACAGGAAGCCCCTGTCTGGCTGCTACAGAGGTAAATGAGAGGAGAGATAGTGTGTGTGTGTGTGTGCGTGCGTGCGTGTGCGTGTGTGTGACCTACCTGCCAGGGCACTCTCCTGCTTGGGGCAAATTCCTTTGGTGGGCGTCACCATCAGCCTATCATCCTCTTCCTCCTCCGGTGTCACCTGGATTCCGATTTCCACCGGTTCCACCACTTTCCTCAGCTGGCTGTGACCGTGGCGACCCTGGTTCTGCTGCTGCTGGTGGGGCGGGGAGGGGCTGCTGCGGTCGGCGGCCATCTTGTCGTAGCAGCCAGGACCTTGCAGTAGGGCCTGGCACTGCTTCTTCTTGTGCTCGATGAAGAGCAGGATGTCTCCCAGGGGGAAGTTCATCTGACACTGGCCACAGGTGAGCAGGTCGTGGTCCCCCAGCCCCATGGCCAGGCTGTCGGATAGGCTGGGGTCCAGCAGGGCCGGGTGGGACAACAGGGGGTGGGGGTGAGGTTGAAGGTGAGGGTGAGGTTGAGGGTGGGGGTGAGGTTGGGTGAGGGAGTCAGACACGGAAAGTCCGCCATCCACATGGTCAGCCTCCGCCGCTGAGAAAGAAAGTGAGAGAGAGAGAGAGGGGGGGGGGGGGTTATTATAAATAGTGAGATTTGTTCTGTGGAAGTGTAGAACACAGCTCTGGGTTATAGCAGGGGTTCCCAGACGTATTCACTCGGGGCCCCCCTTCCAGCATTGGAGAACATGACACACACTGTTCACGCCCCTCTAATTTTGCAGGTTTATAGCTTATTTCCTGCAATTCTGCGCATGTTGTCATGGGCTGCAAAGGAAATGTTGCACATTTTAAAGCTAATTTTAAAAAATAAAAAAAACGTTAGATGACAAGATAAAAAACGTTAGATGACAAGATAAAAAACGTTAGATGACAAGATAAAAAACGTTAGATGACATGGGCTTGTTGATCTGGACATTTCTGACAAGGTATGGTATGGTATGCCATGACTAACATGACAAGAGGAACTGATTTTGAACTTGCACCTTCAGCGTTATACTATTACAACTTTCAAGAGTAAGTTTAAAGGGGGGGGACTTCTGAGCTCCCCTGCCAACCCACTGGGTTATAGGACTATGTCTGAAAGAAAGAGAGAAAGAGAGAGAGAGAGAGAGAGAGAGAGAGAGAGAGAGAGAGAGAGAGAGAGAGAGAGAGAGAGAAAGAGAAAGAGAAAGAGAAGAGAGAGAGAGAGAGAGAGAGAGAGAGAGAGAGAGAGAGAGAGAGAGAGAGAGAGCGAGAGACTGGCATTTTCTACAACCACAAAAGCCCTGCAGATCTGCTGGCTGATTCTGTTACCTAGATAAACAGAGACTCACAAACCGCAGACAACTGCCCTCTACTCCCTCTCCCCCTTCCTCTCTCATATCCTCCATTTTGAAATATCATCCTACACCTTTCAACACGTGGCTACAATCGCCTCTTTGTAGTCCGAGGCTCTTGTTCGGTGTTGCCACCTTCACACTCTTACAATAAAACCTCTCTGACTGCCACTTCTCGCTGCGCCTCTTCATCTCTCCCTACTTCCTTTGCCTGTTTCTCTTCACCCCACTGACCTTAGCTGGCTAGAGCGTCTCTCAGACACATGCCAACTTCAGCCAGCGCTGTGCTGTTGTTCGTCAGGCTTTGAGCTGCGCTGAGCAGAGTGTCTCTCTACCGTACTGTACTACTGTGCTGTCTTGTACTGTGGTGCACAGGGTTCAAGTTCATGTGTGCAGAGAGCATGTTTGTAGATACGTGGGGCTGTATATAAACTGTGATGCTATCGCCACGGCAATCATAGCTGAGATGTTATCCTCACACACACACACCAGCGGCGAGGGGTAAGAGAGAGGGCGGGAGAGAGAGGGCGGGAGAGAGAGGGCGGGAGAGAGAGAGGTCTCAGGGAGAGAGATAAAGTGGTACGCAGAAGAGAAGCTGGGGGTGAGGACAGAGGTAAAGACAGGTTGACAGGTTAAGAGAGAGAGAGAGAGAGAGAGAGAGAGAGAGAGAGAGAGAGAAGAAGGGATAGAGAAAGAGGGGGGTTTGAGCAACTGATAAAAAGAGGTTGATTTTTTAAAAAGCAAGGGTAAAAGATATAGGTAGCGTGAGCCCCTGGCATGCTGCTCAGGTAGCCCTGTTTACATGTCCCCCAGGACTCTCTCCCTCCTTCACTAATTGTAGATGATGGATCACCAGCAGGCTGTGCATCCTTCTGCCATTTGTATAAGCTCCAAATTATAAATGCAGACAGGTTTGTAATGTCGAACTGAGCAAAGGCCTCTGGATATATGATCACACCTTTAGCATGTGTTTGTTTTGCTCATGTTTATTTTTTAACAGAAACAGCCACAACGGGTTAAAAACATCATCCCCAATTATTACCACAGTCAAAAGTGTATACAGGACATTCAGTGAATGGAAATACTGTGTTTGATTTTATTCAATGGCATTCAATACTTCTACTTTTAATATCATACATGATTATTATGAACTGCCATACCTATGGTCCCTGTAGTACATATGGAGAAGAAAAACAACTCATTTTTGTATTCTATTGCTTCCCTGTGATGTAAAATAGCCATTGCCTGATCAATGCCGGATGACCCTGTCGTGGAAGACATGAGGACAGGTAGGTGCATTTTGCCTCGGCTTCACTTTTCCAGCATCATATCTAGATGCACGTAGCATTACGGTTGACATGCAACCATTGTGTTGTATGATCACACACAGGAGTGTGCGTGTGCGGGTGCGTGCGTGTCATGGCCTGTTCCTGATTTCCCCCCCCACACACACACACACACACACACACACACACACACACACACACACACACACACACACACACACACACACACACACACACACACACACACACACACACACACACACACACACACACACACACACACACACACAGAGCCGAGGTGCCCTGCAGGCATAGGCAGGCCATCTGTGCATCAAATTAGGCTGCAGTGGTTCTCCTGTGTAAATGAACAAGCCACAGAGATCAGCCCACACACACACACACACACACACACACACGCAGTTATTAACAATTGTGCTATCAGGCACTCACTTTGCATTGCATTGTGGGAACTGAGGTCGATTTCCTGCTGTGAGTAGAGAGGTGTGGTGACATCAGGAAGTGACTGTAGACAGCTCAACACACTCTGATCAGGACCTGTCAATCACAGCCTAGCTAAATGTTGCTCTCTGATTTACCCTGGGAAGGTATTCAGAGAAGTCTAAAAATCGCTACCTGAAGGATTCGGCTCCTATAGACCACAGAAGGACATCAGTAGTGTCAGTGGTGTTAAGCCTGGGCTGACTAGGCTTTACTCTGCACTCTAGAAGACTGGCATGAGTCAAACAAACAAACACTTTCAGATTGTGTGGGATTGGATCAGTGAACTGTGCTGAGATTCTAGGACAGTCTATGATGGCGTCTGCACGCACGCTGTTGTCCACGGCACCCCTTGCCTACCACCCCCCCGATAACCATGCTGTCACCTAGGTTACATTACGTCTCATCATTCTCTCTGATCCCTCAACAAATACTTCCTATAATTCCATTAGAGCCTCAGAAATGTCAAATGTTACTCATCTTCATCCAGCACGCTCCGCAGAGAGGAGGCGTGCGTCGAATTAGAGCCCTATTCCCTATCTAGTGCACTAGGGTGTTGATTTGGATACAGCCTACAGATTAGGGGACGCGAAGGAGAGAGACAGAGAGACAGAGAGACAGAGAGAGAGAGAGAGAGAGGGAGAGAAAGAGAGAGAGAGAGAGAGAGAGAGAGAGAGAGAGAGAGAGAGAGAGAGAGAGAGAGAGAGAGAGAGAGAGAGAGGGTGATGTGTTCACAGTCGGGTTTAAATATAACTTAAACCTGCAGTATATAGCATGTACTGAGATATACTCCATCTGGCCTCATGCAAACTGAAGACTCAATGTGTTTGACCTGTATTAAAGTCAGTGGCTTTTTGAGAAGAAAAGACAAGCTGATATAAGTGTCCGTTTGTTTTCTAGCTGACATGTTCTCTGTGGCTTTTGTCTCCGGGACACAAAATTAGCAGGTCTTGATGAGGTTGGTAGGTTGTTGCTCAAGACGTGGCTTAGGGTGTGGGTCTCTATGCAAATGACAGATGTGAAGGGAGGAAGGAAGAAACTCCTGACTTTGGCCTAATTGACCTAATAAGGCTGGTTGAGTCTGAGGGGAACCTTGGTAACAAGTAGTTCACTATGTACTGTATGGAATAGGGTGCCATTTTGGGACGTAGTCTGAGTCAGAGAACCTACTAATTGGGTTTCAATTAGCGGGTGTAAAGCACAAAAACCCAAAGCAAATTGAGCGTCTAAGAATGAACGACAAGCTAAAATGGGCGGAAGCCTTCACTTTCTAGCAACCAGCCAGCTCATCTTTTTTTAATTTCAGAGAAACTCCACTCATAGTGTTTCTCCCAAAGGAGAGTGAAATTGCTGCTGACAGGTATCTGGCCAATCAGATTGTCCGTCTCGCTGGCCCAGAAAAAAAGGCCCATTTCTCTTTCCAGCAGAGTTTGGTTATATAATACAGCCCGAGGAGCGTGTCGATATTCTACGCTAACTTTTGCCATGGTCATCATCAGGGAGAGGAGAGGAGAGGGTTGTCATGTTAATATCTCGGGGTAAACCGTTCCGCCGCTTACCTCCGTCGTTCCGTTTGCCCTCGCTCCTCGCTACAAACACTTTTAATAAAGCGAGACCGTTCACATTCTCCACACCGCAAATAAAACCCTGAAGATAACAGTCCCCTATTCACACGCAAATGTAGTAACGTTTAAACTCTGAAATGCTTTTCAACGTTTTTCTTTCTCTCTGTCTCGCTTCTCTCTTCACTGTTTCAGACGGTCAGAGGTGGCTAATTAGAGAGCACACGTCATTTCTGACTGATTTCATATTGTTTTTCACTGCCACCATTTAAATCGTGAAAGAAAAAAGCTCCTCTAATTCTGTCCAGATAGAAAGTTCTGCTCTGTGCCAATTAAGACCATTCATAGTGGTGCTGTTACATGTGTTGCTGGGAGAAGGAAGGAAGGAAGGAGGGAAGGAGGTAAGGAGGTAAGGAAGGAAGGAATGAAGTAGGTAAGGAAGGAAGGAATGAAGTAGGTAAGGAAGGAATGAAGTAGGTACGGAAGCAAGGAAGGAAGGAAGGAAGGAAGGAAGGAAGGAAGGAAGGAAGGAAGGAAGGAAGGAAGGAAGGAAGGAAGGGAGGGAGGGAGGGAGGGAGGGAGGGAGGGAGGGAGGGAGGGAGGGAGGGAAGGAGGGAGGGAGGGAGGGAAGGAAGGAAGGAAGGAAGGAAGGAAGGAAGGAAGGAAGGAAGGAAGGAAGGAAGGAAGGAAGGAAGCCGGGGAAAATACCTAATCAAACTATAAAAGACAGTTTACTGTTTGTTCACTATTTTCCTCCATGCCGTGCTACACCACGCCGTGGCAGGCGGCTCTCACCAAGGCTGCGTGTTTGCGGCTGAGACTGCAGTCAGTGCCACCACACACACACACACACACAACATGCCAACACACACGCCAACACACACACACTCTCACAGAGACGTAAAGCACAAACACATTCACGCACAAATGCAGACGTGCCGAACGCACACCGGTCTGGTACATGCACAAAGAAAACAGCGCTTAACTCACATACCTCCCCCTCCCCAATGTACTGTCACCCTAACCAACTTTCAGCCAACCTCAATAGAACTGAGGAAGAGCCCTGTCAGACACAGACACAAGATTGGCTTAGATACACATACAAACACTTAGACAAAAAATTCACACTTCTCCTGTAAATATACACATACTTAACACAAACAAACAGGCCTTAGGCAAGGTCCACAACCAGACACCCAGGCCTGGGTTCACACGCTGTTTCGCTGGACACCCAGGCCTGGGTACACACACTGCCTGACAGAGTTAACAACCAGAAAGCCACTCTCTCTAACCAACCATAATCACACAGTACATATCTGAGTGGGTTTCAAACCAGAGGGTATATATTAAACATCTCAGAGTAAAGATCTCTCTCTCTCTATCTCTCTCTCTCTATCTCTCTCTCTCTGTCTCTCTCTGTCTTTCTCTGTCTCTCTCTCTCTCTCTCTCTCTCTCTCTCTGTCTCTCTCTCTCTCTCTGTCTCTCTCTGTCGCTGTCTCTCTCTGTCTCTCTCTCTCTCTCTCTGTCTCTCTGTCTCTCTGTGTCTCTCTCTCTCTCTCTGTGTCTCTCTCTCTCTCTCTCTCTGTGTCTCTCTCTCTCTCTCTCTCTCTCTCTCTCTGTCTCTCTCTCTCTCTCTCTCTCTCTCTCTCTCTCTCTCTCTCTCTCTCTCTCTGTCTCTCTCTGTCTCTCTCTGTCTCTCTCTGTCTCTCTCTCTCTCTGTCTCTCTCTCTCTCACAAACACACACTTTTACTGAAGCTTTTGTCACCAATGAGCGTGACACTAAGTGCTTCTGGTATGAGTCTAGCTGGAATGAGTCTAGCAGGTATGAGTCTAGCAGGTATGAGTCTAGCTGGAATGAGTCTAGCATATTTAAGGTATGCTAGCAGGTAATGCAGGTATAACACACAAAGCATAGCAGGTAACCAGTCTAGCAGGTATGCTACTTGGTTTAAGGTAACACACAAAGCATAAAACCAACATCGCATGGTTTAAGGTTAGCTTTAACAGGTGTCCAGACCAACTAGCTCTACAGTCTCACGTCAGAAGAATTTCAAAGTGTTCCAGGTTAAGATTAAGCATTAACTCTGAACACTTAAGCTAAGGGTTAAGGTTTCTATCGCTGGATTTGAACAGAGGCATATGCTTTACACCCATCCGCCAACCCCGTCAACAACACCCTAGCAAAACCGAAACCTACTTGAAGATAACAGAGCTCACTTTTGCCCCTAGTGGACAGTTTCCACATCCTCTCCCGACGTCCTCAAACATGGATGGACTTCGAATAGTGACTAGCATCCCGGGTGACCTGGCTGGTCCAGACGCAGCTGCAGTCAAGAACACACACACGGTAAGGAGTGTGTGAATGGAGATTACGTTTTGAATTGGAAATATTCTAGCTGTGGACTTTGAACACACACACGTGCACACATGCATTGATTCCAAGGTTTGTATGTGTGTATGAGAGAGAGTTTGAGCTGCCGTAGTAGTAAACCTTTCCTCTGCTCCTACCCAGCCAAGCCTGGGTTAATTAAGAAAGAGAGAGAGAGAGAGAGAGAGAGAGAGAGAGAGAGAGAGAGAGAGAGAGAGAGAGAGAGAGAGAGAGAGAGAGAGAGAGAGAGAGAGAGAGAGAGAGACACAGAGACACAGAGACAGAGAGACAGAGAGACAGAGAGAGACAGAGACAGACAGAGACAGAGACAGAGACAGAGAGAGAGAGAGAGACAGAGAGAGACAGAGAGAGACAGAGAGACAGAGAGACAGAGAGAGACAGAGACAGAGAGAGACAGAGACAGACAGAGACAGAGACAGAGACAGAGAGAGAGAGAGAGAGAGAGAGACAGAGAGAGAGAGAGACAGAGAGAGACAGAGACAGAGAGAGAGAGAGTGAGAGAGAGAGAGAGACAAAGAGACAGAGAGACAGAGAGACAGAGAGACAGAGAGACAGAGAGAGACAGAGAGAGACAGAGAGACAGAGAGAGAGACACAGAGAGACAGAGAGACAGAGAGAGACAGAGAGAGAGACAGAGAGAGAGAGAGACAGAGAGACAGAGAGAGAGAGAGACAGAGAGAGAGACAGAGAGAGAGGGGATGGTAGGAAGGAAGGCAGGAGGCCCATACTCTATAACATGTATCCACTTGTAGGCGTAAAGATAATGATGATATTTTGGATACGGTATACCCCAGGACTGACACCTTGAAATCCATGCCGTTGTGGCATAGGCTGGAGAAGGAAAACTACACACACACACACATGTATCTGCAGTCACTGCCATGTACAGACTGCAGAAGACAGATAACTCACAGAAAGGCACACAGACACACAGTGAGAGAGCTAAGAGACAGGAACTTTACACACTTCTAGGTATGTTGCCCAGTGGATCCAGCCCAGCTGTGGACGGAGCAGAGCGTCACACACTGTCAGAGCACTATAGAGACCCAGGGAGTGTCGTAAATCAGCCTATGAAAACTCTGCATGGAGTCACGGACACGGCTGAGACCTAACCGGAACACTACACTACAGCCTGAACCCAGCGCTACAGCCCTCTAGGTTCGGTCCCAAATGGCACCCTGCTCCCTATTTAGTGCAATGTGCAGTGCTCTGGTCAAAAGTAGTGCACTGTATATGGAATATGGTTACATTTGGAGTGCAACCTCTGTCCTCTACTCTCACATACCTTCACACAGACAAGCATAGCCTCCTCACCCAACATCAAAAACACAGAGAGAGAGAGAGAGAGAGAGAGAGAGAGAGAGAGAGAGAGAGAGAGAGAGAGAGAGAGAGAGAGAGAGAGACAGACAGACAGACAAAGGCACAGGACACGCAGGAGGAGGAAGGAAGGAAGAGAGGAGAAACAAGGAGAGAATATGCGAGCGTATTAATCAAAGGGACCAGGCAGACATTTTGTTAAATTGCTCTGGCGAGAACGCCTTGTCTGAGAGAGGAGAGGTTTATTTACTGAATAATTACACGCTTTCTGCTAGATACATACAGCATATACCTAGCTAGCTACCAGAATTATCTTACCATCCATCTACATTACAGTACATACTACATGCATCTAGGTTTACACCAAATCGTTCTGGAATTGGAAACATGGTGGCATCAACTGCAAACAAAACTTACATTTCATGTTCTTAAAAAAATAAATATAGCTCAGTAAAATAATCTAAGTTCTACTTTTATAATCAAATTGTGTATTTATGTAAATGATCTCTTTAATCTGCAGCTTAAATGGAACGGACATGGGGTTAAAGATGTATCTCATTCTTTTTTAATTATCTTATAAAATGTTGATTATTGGTCCATGTTTGGAAGAGAGAGAAGGAAGGAGCGGAGGTTTGCGGATGCTGTAGGGCCGGCTGCCAGAGACAGAAGTGTTGACAGTCGGACTCTAAACGGGGTGTTTGAACACCAACATCATCGAAAAACATCCACACTGAGAGTCGTCAAAAAGCTCACTCAAACTCCTACTACCTAGCCCCATCCCCCACGACAACACACACATTTAGGAAATATGGCTTTCTACTCTCTCAGCTCATACTACAAGAGCTGCATACCACCCGCACACACAGCCTAAGAGCTCCCCCTAGCAGGTGGAAGGAAGCACGTCTAGAGAAAGAGCGGGAGAGGGAGAGAGACAGAGTCGGAGAGAGGGAGGCAAAGAGCAAGACTTTATACCCCATAGAGAAAGGAGGTATTGAAACAGCTAACAACATGAAGACAGACAGTGTTAAGAGATCCAGTGAGGACAGACAGACAGTTCACCATCCCTAAAGTAAGCAAACCAGGCCTCTGGCATGCAGGTTATGGAAAGAGATAGATAGTGAGGATGGAGAAAGAGAGCGAGAGAGAGCGAGAGAGAGCGAGAGTTGGTGCTCTTCAGATGGTATTAAAAGTGGGGACATGGATGATACGGTATTAGTAGCCTATTGAGCACATGGATGGTACAGTATTAATAGCCTACTGAGCACATGGATGGTACAGTATTACTAGCCTATTGAGCACATAGATGGTACAGTATTAGTAGCCTACTGAGCACATAGATGGTACAGTATTACTAGCCTATTGAGCACATAGATGGTACAGTATTACTAGCCTATTGAGCACATGGATGGTACAGTATTAGCAGCCTATTGAGGACATAGATGGTACAGTATTAGTAGCCTACTGAGCACATGGATGGTACAGTATTAGTAGCCTATTGAGCACATAGATGGTACAGTATTACTAGCCTATTGAGCACATAGATGGTACAGTATTAGTAGCCTACTGAGCACATGGATGGTACAGTATTAGTAGTCTACTGAGCACATGGATGGTACAGTATTAGTAGCCTACTGAGCACATAGATGGTACAGTATTAGTAGCCTATTGAGCACATGGATGGTACAGTATTAGTAGCCTACTGAGCACATAGATGGTACAGTATTAGTAGCCTATTGAGCACATGGATGGTACAGTATTAGTAGCCTATTGAGCACATGGATGGTACAGTATTAGTAGCCTATTGAGGACATAGATGGTACAGTATTAGTAGCCTATTGAGGACATAGATGGTACAGTATTAGTAGCCTATTGAGGACATGGATGGTACAGTATTAGTAGCCTATTGAGGACATGGATTGTACAGTATTAGTAGCCTATTGAGGACATGGATGGTACAGTATTAGTAGCCTATTGAGGACATGGATGGTACGGTATTAGTAGCCTATTGAGGACATGGATGGTACAGTATTAGTAGCCTATTGAGGACATAGATGGTACAGTATTAGTAGCCTATTGAGGACATAGATGGTACAGTATTAGTAGCCTATTGAGGACATAGATGGTACAGTATTAGTAGCCTATTGAGGACATAGATGGTACAGTATTAGTAGCCTATTGAGGACATGGATGGTACAGTATTAGTAGCCTATTGAGGGCATAGATGGTACAGTATTAGTAGCCTATTGAGGACATAGATGGTACAGTATTAGTAGCCTATTGAGGACATAGATGGTACAGTATTAGTAGCCTATTGAGGACATAGATGGTACAGTATTAGTAGCCTATTGAGCACATGGATGGTACAGTATTAGTAGCCTATTGAGGACATGGATGGTACAGTATTAGTAGCCTATTGAGGACATGGATGGTACGGTATTAGTAGCCTATTGAGGACATGGATGGTACAGTATTAGTAGCCTATTGAGGACATAGATGGTACAGTATTAGTAGCCTATTGAGGACATAGATGGTACAGTATTAGTAGCCTATTGAGGACATAGATGGTACAGTATTAGTAGCCTATTGAGGACATAGATGGTACAGTATTAGTAGCCTATTGAGGACATGGATGGTACAGTATTAGTAGCCTATTGAGGGCATAGATGGTACAGTATTAGTAGCCTATTGAGGACATAGATGGTACAGTATTAGTAGCCTATTGAGGACATAGATGGTACAGTATTAGTAGCCTATTGAGGACATAGATGGTACAGTATTAGTAGCCTATTGAGCACATGGATGGTACAGTATTAGTAGCCTATTGAGCACATAGATGGTACAGTATTAGTAGCCTATTGAGCACATAGATGGTACAGTATTAGTAGCCTATTGAGGACATAGAAGGCTTTTGGACAAGTGAACCAATGACCATCTAATCGGGAGAATAAGTATAGGTATGCTGCTTTCTGAAGCTGTTGTCTTTTACTGAATACTCAATTATTCACAAAACAACAACTAGGGATTCCTGCCTTGCTCTTTCCGCTTCTAAGTTCTGTGAATATTATGAATTGATACACATAAAGATGCTTTTTGTGTTTCTCTCTTACAGGCACACACACACACACACACACGCACGCAGAACAACAACGCTGGTGACTTCAGGCTTTAGAGGTAAATAGCAACACCTTCCCTAAACAACAACTAGGGATTCCTGCCTTGCTCTTTCTGCTTCTAAGTTCTGTAAATATTATGAATTGATACACATAAAATAATAGTATTCAAGCCTTTTGTCGGAATTCGTAAATTAGGACCACACTATAATTATTTCCAAAAACACTGTGGCCCAATCACACCGATTATCATCATCCGGTTTTGAAACGGTTGAACAAAATGACCCATGGCATTAATAAAAAAGTGTGTCTAGTTATTATTTTAGGGGAGAATGTATTTTTTATTCCCAACAGACCTATTGAGCTCAATGCAGGTTAAAAATTTTCACCGATACACAGAGACTGTGCGGCAAAACCTCTAACACACCTTAGAATGAACACTGGTCGTTCCTCTGTCTGTCTGTCTGTCTGTCTATGGGTTCTCTACAGAACAAAGACCAGCACAGTGGGGTTCCCCTCTGGTTCTCACTCGCTCCCAACGCAATGGGAAACATGCATCTCAAGTGGTCTCGGCTGTAATTTACACAATGTATCGCACACTGGGCCGACACACTATGTGTGTGTGTGAGTGTGTGCTTGTGTGTGTGTTGTTTTTTTCGGTTGCCGTATATCTAATGGAAAGATATAGTTTAAATGTTAAAGGATTAAATTGTTTTTACTAATCTAAAAAACTACAAAATATTTAAATGTAAATATCTTGAAAAAATCTGATAATTACAAGGCACAAATAATATATATTGGACTGTGTAGCTATACAGACTAAACCCATAATTTGCAGTCGCCTATATCAGTTTAATATAAGATACCGCGGCTGAGGCGCAGTTTACCAAAGATAGTGTTCTAATTTCCATGTTTGAAAACATGCTTTAAATCCACATTTTTCCAAAACGAACATATTCAAACATATCCATGCGGCACCTGGAAATGTATCAATGTTTCACACTTATTGGTCGGTCGTTAAGCTCCCAGAGAACGTGGTGTGTTGTGTTATAATACAGCATACACAACCTCCGGGGCTGCTGGCGAGTCAGTAAATGCGTTGAAGTGCAACACTGCAAAGTTTTCAGTTCTCCTTGCCTTCCTTCGCTAAGAAGAACAAATCTGAATGAACTAGTGCAATTGAACCTTTGTCGAAGCCGGCTGCCTCAAAGGCACTCACGGGGCTAATCCAAGAGGAAGACCTTCACTTAACTACGACTGAATGCCATAGACGACGTGTTAATTAGTAGGCAGACGCAAACACACACACACATACACACACTTTTTTAATGCCTTCTTAAGACCTCCCCTTTTAAGTAAAAAAAAAAGGAGGGGAGATAGAAGAAGACATAACACATGGTTTCATCATCGTATGTCACAATAATATAAGATTTTAAGTAAAGCATCTGCGGCGAAGACATTTTAGTGACTTGCAACAGAATGAAGAGTTCACTTAGCTGAATAGATAAATCGCATTTTTTTTTTATCGACACATGTTCTCAACAGCCAAATGAAAAGAATGTGATTGGTTGCTTCAAACGGATATATTATCTAATAGTGCGTGAAAGAATTATGCCCAGTTTGCTGATGCCGTACGTGCATGTGAGATTTGGCATTCACGTGTGTGAATTTGCATATGCATGCATGTACTGTGTGTGTGTGTGTGTGTGTGTGTGTGTGTGTGTGTGTGTGTGTGTGTGTGTGTGTGTGTGTGTGTGTGTGTGTGCATTCAACCATACATCCAAAAACCATTGCCAGAGACGTTATTAAATGCACAAGTGCCATGCCACAGGTTGCAGCCAGCTCCTCCCCTGACTGAACAACCATGACTTAGAACTGAACACTTATCAGACAGGTTTGACCTGCTAGAGATTCTGACTCCCCCTAATCATCCTAGTCACGGGGTGTACTGTACTATTCTACTGCACCATTCAAAACTCACTGAAAGCCCGACGTTTCTACCAAAGTGTTTATATGAAAATGTGTTCTGCATACACAGCCACACAGAGACAAACAGGGGCATGCAGAGAAGTGCAGTGTCGTTAGGGTGTGTGTGTGTGTGTGTGTGTGTGTGTGTGTGTGTGTGTGTGTGTGTGTGTGTGTGTGTGTGTGTGTGTGTGTGTGTGTGTGTGTGTGTGTACTAAGACAGGGGGAGGCAGGATACACTATAAGGCAATGTGTGTGTGTGCACCCTCACACCAATCTAAGGGTTGTCTCAGAAGTAGATTGACACTCCGATTGTCAGTCAGTCACCAGTTTCCTTCCAACATTAGTGTGGTCGCCATATTTATTCAATTACCACAGTTATAGTCTACATTGGAGATTTGTTTTGGATACTCATACAACACTAAAACAGGCCTGTTCTACCTCTGCTGTAACCATAGCTACCTCTCTCACACACACACACACACAAAGACACGCAATCAGCTCTAAGTCTGATAACTTCTCAAATCTATAGGTTCCAGATCAACAAGGTACATTCATATATATATATGACACAGGAGGTGTCTATCTCACAGGCCAATTGTAAACGCTGTACTGTCCAGTGTCCTGCAGAGTTTAGTGGGAGTAGGATGGCCGTGCTTGCCCCTCTGCAAGCGAAACAAATCATTGCAGTTATTTGAATCAATTTGCAAGCCAATGACAACAGGAGCGGATGAAGACAGGATGGGATAACTAGCTAGAGGAGAAATCTGTGTTAAATGATGGAAGACTGGAGCAGTAGCCATCATAGACAAACCGGAGTCCAGAGGACTGACTCAGGAGCCAGACTAGTAAACAGTAGATACACACACAGAGAGAGACATACAGGCACACCCACACACACAAAAAAAACGATTTTGCCATAAAAGTAAGTGGTGTGTGGGAGAGAATGTGCAGAGTACACAGTCCTAACCCCGAACAACACAAAACACATTGGACTCAGATGACATCACCATGGAGGGCCTCTGTTCTCAGTTAGCGGGATGGATTAGACTCGGAGACTACTTCAGAACCCCATTGAAGAAGAAATGACAGAGGGATTTAATTGCTTTGAACTTGGACTCTCATATGCCTAAAAGTGCTCTTTAAAATTTGACCAGGTTATCTTTGTTTCTTCATATGTCTGGTTCGTATTTTGTAGGGTAGCTAGACGTTTAATAAATGTTTATGTAACACAATGCTACTACTATCATATTGTACATTTTTTTTAAATAATAATGAATGAATGAATAGGTGTTTCATACACGTTGATGCGCGATATTAAATAGAGATAGGGTGATACTTTTTTCATAAAATGTCAGCGCTTCCTGATCAATCTTTTCTTGACTATAATCTAACTTGCCACCACTCTGTGCATGCAGCGCTTCGAAGACGCTGGCGCTCCTGCGCCTAACTGCGCTGTTTATGCCCATCAATATCCACTTGTACATGCCGCGTATAGTAGTCCATATCTACCTGCTGTATAAGTCAAAACCTAGAACCTTTACAATAAATGAATTGGTAATAGACATTTAATCGCCTGCAAAAACGCGCACACACACTATTTGAAATTAGAGATGTCTTGGGAAACACATGCTGAATGAATTTTTGAATATCTTAAAGACTGAATATAGAGTAGCTGGATAACAAGGCAACGGGGGAGAGGTCAACAAATCACACGACAAAACAAAAAGAGAGGATGAAAAGTGGACCGAGCCCACAAAACAAAACCTTATGATGAACATAAATCTGGTAAATCCATATAGCTTGCCAAGACACAAAGTAGGCCTACTCACTTTCAATTACCTCACGATATCCTGAGAAATCTGTATAATTGAAATATGAACATAGGCTATATACACCATGCCAAGGTGTCATTAAATTAATTCAGCTGTCAAATTCTTTTGTAATAATGCAATTCGGGGGTTGCGGGGAGGGGGGGGGGGGGCGTCAAAGCAGAGACTAAGGGCAATGGCAGCTTTGGTTTACAGATGGCGCGAGGATATCTGACTAGTCCTCGATAAAGGGGGGGGGGGGGGGGGACTGTACAATATTTATATGTTTAAATTGTCTTAAGAAATTCAACATATATTCGGTTCAACCCTCCCAAAAAACAACAGGGATACCGGCTTTGGATGTCTGATAAAAGTTTGGTGGTTTGGTAAAAAAACAGCTTTTTTTTATTAGACTACATTTGAAAAGGCTTTGAGATTTTCATTTATCTCCAAACGATGTGTCAATAAATCACTATTAGGTTGTCATTATTATCATTATTATTATTACATTGGTTGGGAATGTTTGTATTCAAGTAAGAGCACACGTGTATGTAAATAAGTGGACTACAGGATCGTGAAAGTGTGACGAAACAGAATAATGTAGTCTACAAACACATTATACTTTCTACGCAGTCAATTGTTCAGTCTATGGACTATAACGCCAAGTTCATCATCTATATGATATTCATCATCTATATAGAATAAGAAATCAATTGCCTCCGACATGTCAGAGGCCCATTCCCTGACGCCAGGTATTGTACTTGATTCTGTACTTGGCCTGAAGGACTTTGTGCAGCCAAGATACCTGACCGCCTTTTAACCTGCACCAACAACAGCCTATACACGTCATGCAAAGTTAAATTCTCTTTTTGGGAGAGAATAAGTTGATGGTGATATAACAGTATAAGAACTTACTGTATACTTAACAGATATTTAGACCTAATAAGGGAAAGGTGTTATTTTCTATATTTATGCAGCTTTCACAAAAGTAGTCTCGACTTGTAGCACATGCATAAAGTCTGTTGAATTTAAATGTAAACCGTAAAACAAATAGAGTACCTGCAATATAATATATTTACTTGTTAAGCAAAAATGGATTTAAAGGCAATGCCCTTGTTGTACCTTTATAGTGTCAAATGCCATTATTTATCAACTAGTGAAAACTTGTTACATTCTGTAGTTCAAAACTATGTTTTTCCCAACCCTGGTGTAACGCACTGAAGAGTTCACAACCCTCACTTAAATTGATCAAATTAGCCACATGTGTGAGTAAAAATAGGCGTCACAAAATGACACATGAACTTCCACTGAATGTAAAAATAAATAAAAAAGTAAAGAAAGCTGTCCCCAATGAGCTGTGTGATTCTGAGGGAAATGGAAAAGCAGGTACTTACGTGCTATTAATTCTCTCTGTGACACGTGCTGTGGGTTCCCCTGCTTGCGACGGGACATTGCCCTGGCATTTACACTGGCATTGCCCGGAGACCAGCACTCTGAAGGATGGGCTCGCTTCCCTCCTATTGCCTCCTCCTGCTCGGCACTCAACTTTTCACGGGACCTCCACAAGACCGAGTCTCCTGCGCTCGGACCGCCGGCCGGGGAGAGTGGTTGGTCGGGCGTCGTGCTGTAGGCTAGTGGTCCCCTCGTTTGGAGATGCGAAAATGTCTTTTGCGTTTTGTCTCGTCGGTCCACTCTGCCCCTGTGTGTGTGTGACGAGACCGTGGGTAGCCTGGCTGTAGCCTACCTTCAATTCTATTTCACCTTCTCTCTTTAGGCTACTCACACCATTGGCAAAAGGTGTGTGAGAGAAGTGAGATCTGTCCAAGTAGAATAAAGAAAGAGATCAGACGTGGGGGAAATATCCTTGGATGATTGACGGTTGTTGTGAGTGACAGTTGAGATCAAACACCGGCAAGTGTCCCTCCACCTCGTGAGAGAAAAAGAAGAATCAGAACGCGATGGTCAGCGCGCGCTGACAGCTCGGGTACCCAGACTGTGTCCAGTCAATGGCTCAGCCTTACTTCGTTTCTTCTTTTAGAAAAATACGAAAAACTAAAATAAAAAAATCGTAAACACACACAATTACAATAATTGATGATACAATTTTAGAAAACTATGAATCCAATTTTTCTTCTTGGGCACTTGGGTATGGCCAAGTGATGGGCACTTCTCTTGGTGCAGCCTTGAGCATGCAATGCCAGGTACTTTTCAGTCTCCTCAACTCCAAGTGCTCTGTCCCCTTGTACGGCTCTGTGGAGACCGGGCATACAGGCTGCCACCTCCTTTCTCAATAAATCAAGACCTGCACGCTTTTCTCTCCCCTTTCTCTGTGTGAGTGTGAAGATGGCGGAGTGAGTCCTGCTTCCCCCGAGCTCTCTGTCTCTCTGTGGCTAGAGCTGGCTCCGTACAATGGGATAAAATTCAAGTTCAAGTGCGGACGTGACGTTAAGTCTACAGTGAGAAAGAAAAATTGGAGACTGCAAGAGCACTGGGGGCGACTAGTGGTGGCTTTTCACAACTATCGGATCACCAGCAGCAAACAGTGGACAGCGCACTGCCGCCGTCTCTCAGAGAGAGCAGCAGTGGACGAAGCCGCTCGTTCTCACTGCCTCACAGACACACGCTGAAGGGAAACTCGCTCAGTTTCAGATAAAAAAGAGTCACTTTATTCTTTATTCATGTTATTCAGAAAAGTGTTCAAATATTTTTTTTATCTCTTATTGACCTTATGACCTAAATAGATTGTTGATTTTATTTTGTTGCTCAGACCTACTGGGCATATTGCAAGACCATTCATATCAAATGCATTCATTGTCAGCCGTGAAATATAATTTATTAGAAATATAATGAAAGTGGTGATTTGTTTATATATAAGGTCACTTATTTTATACGTGGATGACGTTATGATGTGGTCAACAAGATGTTTATTATATTTGCGCGTATTTCTGTCTGCGCTTTTGGCGTCCTAGTCTATTACAGTTGGAGCTGCTAAGGAGGTGGAGACACTTGTCAGTCGAATAGACGTTCATATAAAGTATGCCCTCTTACATTTTCCATAGGCTATAGACAACATTAGACCCGTTTTCTGAAAGCCTTCCCTATGCGTGGAAATGTGTCGGTGTAATGAGAAACATTTTAACAGCGATGCATTTTGTTCAGAGATTTTATCATAAAATACTAGAACATCTTAACTCACTGCAAATGATCAACATAAACACTGGATGTCATTTGATGTTGATTAGTCATAATTGTCTGCAATGTTTGTTTGATGTTTCAAACAAAAAAAGTGTGGCCTACCGTAGTGCGTCTTATTTATCTCTGAATATTAGTTCTCCGCAGACATTCCTCGATATACATTTAGATGTGTTAAGCGTTAGATATTCTGTGATAAATGTATCATGACCTAGTAAAAGACGCAAAGCAAATTCCAAGCTTCAAACGCAATTCATCAGAGGTCGATGAAATATATATTGTGCTTAGGCCATCTGTGAACCTTATTACAGGGTTATAGACAACCTGGCTATAACCTATCCTCTATGTGTCTTATTCGCTATTTACAAGATTTACACATGATTCGGACTCACCCGTTCAGCCTAATGTTAGTGTCCAATGATTGGAAGTATTAAGTATACGTTTTTGAAAAATGAACTGACTCATTCCTGCGGTCCTAGTCAAAATCTATTTCAAGATAGTTATTGTGAGTATGGTACTCTACCAGGCAAGCATTTCAAATTAAATAACCTCCTTTGTCCTAATTCTGCACACTGGAGTTCAAATCCATCATCAGGGGCTTATCAACATCATGACAGCCATAAATGAGAGAAATACACTTCCAAGTGAAATTCATGTCAAGCTGAAAATGAGAAACACACAATGAGGCCCAGAATGGGAAACAGACCCAGATCATACTGTGGCAGCAGCATCTATGTTGTACAATGCAGATGATCCAGTCACAATTCTCTGCTCTGCACCACTACTGACTACCTGCCTGTGTGTCACGGCTCCAGTGAATGTGAGACTTTGAGACACGGGATAGCGTGGCACTTAGTAAAATAGTGAGTTTGAGCTGAGATTCTCCCTACTTGGGTCTGTGCTGGTAATCTCCTGCATGTCTTAGTGGGAGCTGATTGATGATAGAGGCAGGCAGGGAGGGGAGAGAGAAAGACAGACAAGCAGACAGACAGACAGGCTGGCAGTGAGGCTGGCAGGAAGAAAGCCAGGCAGTGGTCACAGTGACACAGTGAGAGAGGATATGGATAATGGTGTGTGTGTGTGTGTGTGGGGGGGGGGGGGGTTCTAAAGAAGACATTAGGAATTAATTGAATTAAAGAGGTGGGGAGGGGGTTTACAAAATAATCAACTTGTTCATTTCAACACAATTTAGAGTGGGTCTGTTCTGGTCAAAAGAAGGGCACTATGTGGGGAATAGGGTGCCATTTGAGATACTACGTCTGTGCTGTGGTGCATCTGGTTTTGATCTAGACTATGATGCTGAGTGGTAATATTTCTCCCAACACTCTCACTCAACTTTCCACCCAGAAGTGCTATCTATCTAGGCTTTTTTCAAATGTGACCTATACTAACGGGCTATATGTGATGCAAGGGATTCTCTTTGTACAAAAACAAACACACAAAAAAACGTTTCAAAGATGTTTCCTAGTGGAGGGAATCACGAGGCATCAGAAAGAGAAGTGGGATTTTTGTTTGTTTCTCTAGACATGCATGAAAGGTCAACAGTCAAAAGAAAACATGCCGGTCATCCTTTGCTCTCCACATTTCTATCACGTTGATTGGCTCACGCCTCAAGATTATGCCTACTCTTCCAGCTACTTAACACCCATCTCCACATCTCACCAGCTGGATTTGTGGGCAAACCCCCTGCAAACCCCTTTCCTCAACTTCCATTTTCTCTTCCTCTGGCTGTGTTTTAATCCATGCATCACAGCTTCACACCGCACCGTCTCAAGATGTTTTCTGCATATTTATCTCCAAGTGGGGCCGGGTCAGGTATTCATCTCTTCTCCATCTCTCTGATGATCGCAGGGGAATCCAAAAAGGCCTGCTATCCCAGGGTTTTTATCCCCGGTGCGTTCACGACGCGGCCCACTAGCTGAGCCTCCCTCTCACATCTAGATTAGGGGGAGAGAAGGGTTTGTTCCCGTGCCAGGTGTTGTCAAGCCCCACGGATCTTCTCATCCGATGAGGAACCATGAAATACGCCTCTATAAGCCTTAGTGGCCCGTTGCTCATTGAGACAGACTGCCGCTACTGCAGAGTGATGTGTAACACCACCTCCCCGCCTCAATGAATGGACTTTGTTACTTTGTTTAGTCCTCCACATCGCCTTGAGTGCTCTTCCCTTCTTCGTCTTCTCTCTCTCTCTCTCTCTCTCTTTCTTTGTCGACACCAGTCCCTTTCCTTTCCTTTCTTCGCGGCTAGTCTTGGCTGGGGCTTCGAGCTTCAGCTGTCTTCAGTAGCAGCTTGACAAACTCGGAGCCAAGCGCTTTCCTCCTTCCCTCCACACACCAGCACCAGTGGGAGGACATAAATAGACGTTTTCATGCTCATTTACAATAAAAAAGCAGGGATTGCAGGTTCTTCCAAATGATGTCTTTATCATATGTATAACAGAACACCCACCACCTATTTGTAAGGATGTATCCAACGGCTTTGTCCTTGTATTACTTAGCTGAAGGCATTACGTTGAAATGTAAATCATTGTCATGTTTAAGACTTTCAGTATATGCCAATGGTTTTAGGGGTTATGGGAAGTAACATATGAGTGTTGGATTAGTACTGATTTCTTGGTGAATCACTGTGGTGGAGGCAGTGGTCAGTTGAAAGGGCCTACATTTGTGGACTGTAATGGAATGATAGAAACACTCCTGTTGTCTCATTAAAATGTGAAAGGTCACCAACTGACAAAACTTCCATATTTGGGCATCAAACTGTAATCACAGTTGGGCAAAGTGAAATGTTCTCATCAGACCATTTCAACAGCATCATCCAGATTAAGAAGAAGAAGAAGTGAACTGTCCATTTGTGACTTGGCTACCATGCATGGCTTAGCGGGACTCTCAGAATGTGCGCTTTGTCCTTCTGCTCTCTGATTGGTTCATTACTCAGACCCACGCTGGGCAGGTGCAGTCAGTCACCTCTCTATTGCATCATTTCCTCCCTATTGAAAGTTCCAGGGCCAATTCCTTTCTGAGCTGAGGACAATCAGTGTTATAAGTTATGGGGATGTCGCCACGTCGACACTTCCTGGATGTAAATGTCCTGTTTTCCCCCCCTAATTTCATTTGCATATATAGTATATGCAGTGTTTGGGCTTTATGCTAATGCTAAATAAGCCGTTTCTCTGGGCTAATGATTCTAGCTGGCGATTAGAGGATCATTTACGGGACATAGAGGTGTCCTTAGGATTCTTTAGAACTCTTCGTTCCTAAAGAACAACTGTTCGGGAACTGGCTCGCTGATATCCATGTTTATTTGTCCAGATGCAAGTTGACAGTATGGCGAGACGTGGAATGGGAGAGACTCATTTAACAGAACAGCGAGAAGAAATGCAACAGAGCTCTAGAGTCATAGGGTTTTCGAAACACTTGTTTTCGCCCAATACTTTAAGTATTTTTCACTCTCACTCAGAGGACTTGACACTACCCTCCAGAATATCATATGAAACAATTCAATGTTAGCAGACAAAGAGAGAGAGAGAGAGAGAGAGAGAGAGAGAGAGAGACAGTATAAATACTTTAGAATCCATAGTTCCATAGATATAGCTAGAGGGAGTACTTAAATATTAGCCCGTATTCTATTTTGTATTGAACTGGTAACAGTGCTGGGCGATATGAATGTGATAGTGCTAATTCCTCTATAGCCATGTAATGTCTCCCAGACAGACTTTTTATGCAACAGTACCCTCTGTTGGCTAGCAGCTGCCACATGCAAATTACAGGCCTCTATCTGCTCAGAGCAGTCTTCGCTCGCTAGCCGCAATTTGGGCCCCCTTCCTCCGCTCCCCTCTACCATCGTTCCTGTTACCCCACACCTTCTCTCTGGATTAAAGGGAAGAAGAGACAAGAAGAATGGTCTTGTTTCTTGGTCTTCAGTGAAATCTTACAGTTTCTCCTTGTTCTAGAACTGGTCTGACTGTCGGAGTCCATTTGAAAGTCAACGTTAAGTATAATTGATCACTTTCATTTCTCGGTGTTTTGACTGTCTGTTCTGTGTCACAGCTACATGTCTTTACCTAAGCTCCCAGACAGTGACTACACTGTAGCCAAATTAAGAGATAGCAGGTTGATTTTAAACATTACCTGCCCTGAAATAATATTCACTTTGGGTGTCCTCCTTACTTCGTGTGTATGTTAAATGTTTCATTAAAAAGGTTTTTTTTAATTTATTTTTTACACCGTTCCCATAATAGACGTTGAGAATTAAAAGTAACCTTTATAAAGTGTTAAAGAGCGCTCCCAAGACGTTCTCCACATGAGTCTAAGAGAGTTTCAAGTGTTTGAGGGGGAGCGAGCGAGCAGAGAACAAGCCCTTAAGCACAATTAAGAATATCAAAGTTGAAATGATTCCTTTTAAAGGGAAAATGCTAATGATAGGTTTATTTAGAACAAGTTAACACATTCCCCAGCTCTGCTCAGCTCTACTGAATCCCAAGCTCTCATTATGAGCTCTCCAATTGACTCTCTCTAGTCTTTATCAAAAAGGGTTGGGGTGTTTACTTTAGGGTAAAATAATGGTATTAAAATGAACTAATCTGGATCGGATGGGGCTGGTTGTTAGTTAATATATGTGTTGGTCATTATCACTGATTAATTATATAATGAGGGTAAAAACAACCTAAAAAAACGATGCATTTAGAGCTCACAGAGCCAGAAGTGTCTTTACAGCATAATTAGATATTCATTCAATTACCAGCTTTATTTATGAGACTGCCTTGTGATGTCATAATGCGGTCATGTGCTTATTTTTTGTATTTTTTTCCCCCTCTTTTTTGTTGTTGTGTGGAATGGAACAGAAAGTCCGTTTTTATTGTTGTAACCTATTATACCCATACAGACTGATCTCATTTGATGTAGGCTGTTTGATTGAATTTTTTACACATTTTGACAGCGCTCCTTCTCTGTCCCACTCTTTAATCACCAGCACACACATGCACACAGTGAGAGTAAATACATGTGCCCTTTAATTCCCTTTTCAGCTAGAGAAGGGAAATAAGTTCAGGACGGCATTCCGTTCCCTTAGATGGTGCACTATTTTTGACCATCGGCCTCTTGATTGCATATGTCTTACCGCCCCATACTGTAGTTAATGCTTGGTGGAAGCACCTTTGGCAGCCATTACATCTGCAAACATTTTGAACACGATTCTACCGACTTTGCACAGCTCTTAGGGCCACATACACTTAGCGTAGAAAACATGAACATCTACCTAACATTGAGTTGTGCATAGCTTTCACCTGGATTCACCTGGTCAGTCCGTCATGGAAAGAGCAGTGTTCATAGTTTTCTACACTTGGCGTAAATATACATTTTTTTTGTTGGTCAAAATTGCTCAAGCAATAGACGTACGGCAATATTCAAACCACGTCACTGATTTTCAAGCAGATTCAAGTCGGGACTGAGACTGCACCGGTCAGGAACACTAAACGCCTATTGGAAAGCCATGCAGGTGTATCGTTGGCATAAACATTTGTGTCATTGTCTCGCTGAAAAATAAAACCATCCTAGGGTTAGGTATTCAGAAGACGAGGCAGGGTTCCCTCCACCTTTATAGAGTCTGCTGGTGACATGCATACCCGGACCACGACGCTGACATTTATATTTTTTGTTTATTTAACGATATCTAAGCCATGACAATTACAGAGGGTCAACGACATTGCATCCACTCCACATTACTGGCCTGTATGACAAAGTTAAAAAGAGAGAGAGATGGCCCATCTCTCCAGTAAAGGAATGTGCCCTTTCATTCCCTTTTCAACTAGAAAAGGAAAATAAAAGTTAAAGACTGAGTCTTAAATGGCACCCTATTCCCTATATGGTGCACTACATTTGATCATAGGCCTCTGGGGCTGTGGTCAAAGTAGTGCACTACATAGGGACTATGGTGTTATTTGGGACATAGACCATGCTGTGATAATAAAGATGTATGATCTAAAGCTGTCTGGATATTCCAGGATGCTCCATGGTTCCAGCTTTGTGTCAGTATCCAGACGATCCACGCCCAGACCAGGAGGCCGGGGCCAGGCGCTCTCCGACCCCGCTAAATGAGAAATAAACATTGTTGGGGACGTCAAGGGGCCAGGAGATCTCTTTAGGAAGCCCCTCTCCTTCGGGGGAACCCCAGCGGGACGTGGTCGCCTGGCCAGTGGAAACAGCGGGACTAAATGTGATTGTTGGAGAAGAAAAATGGCAAAAGAGTGTGACTAAATCAGTTAGTTTGGCAGTCGGATGGTCGGTAGGGCAGGCATACTTCCACTGCTCCCAGGAGAGAGATGGGGGGGGGGGGGGGGGGGGGAGAGAAGGAGTTTGGTAGTCGGATGGTCGGTAGGGCAGGCATACTTCCACTGCTCCCAGGAGAGAGATGGGGGGGAGAGAGGGAGAGAAGGAGAGAAAGAGTTTGGCAGGCGGATGGTCGGTAGGGCAGGCATACTTCCACTGCTCCCAGGAGAGAGAGGGGGGGGGGGGGAGGGAGAGAAAGAGTTTGGCAGGCGGATGGTCGGTAGGGCAGGCATACTTCCACTGCTCCCAGGAGAGAGATGGGGGGGAAAGAGGGAGAGAAGGAGAGAAAGAGTTTGGCAGGCGGATGGTCGGTAGGGCAGGCATACTTCCACTGCTCCCAGGAGAGAGAGGGGGGGGAGAGAGGGAGAGAAAGAGTTTGGCAGGCGGATGGTCGGTAGGGCAGGCATACTTCCACTGCTCCCAGGAGAGAGAGGGGGGGGGGGGGAGAGAAGGAGAGAAAGAGTTTGGCAGGCATACTTCCACTGCTCCCAGGAGAGAGAGAGGGGGGAGAGAGGGAGAGAAGGAGAGAAAGAGTTTGGCAGGCGGATGGTCGGTAGGGCAGGCATACTTCCACTGCTCCCAGGAGAGAGAGGGGGGGGAGAGAGGGAGAGAAGGAGAGAAAGAGTTTGGCAGGCGGATGGTCGGTAGGGCAGGCATACTTCCACTGCTCCCAGGAGAGAGAGGGGGGGAGAGAGGGAGAGAAAGAGTTTGGCAGGCGGATGGTCGGTAGGGCAGGCATACTTTCACTGCTCCCAGGAGAGAGAGGGGGGGAGAGAGGGAGAGAAGGAGAGAAAGAGTTTGCCAGGCGGATGGTCGGTAGGGCAGGCATACTTCCACTGCTCCCAGGAGAGAGAGGGGGGGGAGAGAGGGAGAGAAAGAGTTTGGCAGGCGGATGGTCGGTAGGGCAGGCATACTTTCACTGCTCCCAGGAGAGAGAGGGGGGGGGGAGAGGGAGAGAAGGAGAGAAAGAGTTTGGCAGGCGGATGGTCGGTAGGGCAGGCATACTTCCACTGCTCCCAGGAGAGAGATGGGAGAGAGAGAGAAAGGGAGAAAACAGATTTGTGCTCAGTCCTCAAAATAACAAAAATACACAAAACCCTGGCATCAGATGGAGAAGCTGCCAAAGGCCCCACATTCCCAACAATTACCTTCTTCTTCTTCTTCCTCCTCCTCAGCCCCCCTATTCAGCCTCTATTCCTGCCTTCCTGTTATTGCAGCTTTTCCCTTCTCCATCTTGGCGCGCCTATTACATGTGCTGCTGTTGTGGATCGGTGATAAAGTGCCTGCGAACCTTGTCGTTGTCCCCATGTGACAAACTTAACGGAAAAGTTGGGACAAGTTCAAATCACCTCTAAATTCCCCCAGAAAGTCACTCTTCTCATTTAAATAGGCCTGAAACGTTTGTAATATGTTACCATATTTGGCAAATAGCTGAATGTGTTTAAATAATACAGGCCTATGAGCCGGACTGCATGCATCATGTCTGTGTATGTGCATGTAGGCTGTACAGTACTTTCAGAAAGTATAAAGACCCCTTCACTTGTCCACATTTTGTTACGTTACAGCCTTATTATAAAATGGATTAAATTTTTAAAAATGCCCACATCAATTTTGGCACATTTCTAAAAAAGAAAGAAAGAATAAATACCTTATTTACATAAGTATTCAGACCCTTTGCTATGGGACTCAGGTGCGTCCAGTTTCCATCGATCATCCTTGAGATATTTCTAAAACTTGATTGGAGTCCACCTGTGGTGAATTCAATTGATTGGACATGATTTGGAAAGGCACACATCTGTCGATATAAGGTCCAACAGTTGACAGTGCATGTCAGAGCAAAAACCATGCAATGAAGTAAATGGAGTTGTCTTTACAGCTCAGATATAGGCTTGTGTCGAGGCACAGATCTGGGGAAGGGCACCAAAACATTTCTGCATCCCTTGAAGGTCCCCAAGAACACAGTGGCCTCCATCATTCTTAAATGGAAGAAGTTTGGAACCACCAAGACTCTTCCTAGAGCTGGCCTCTCAGCCAAACTGAGCAATCGGGGGGAAGGGCCTTGGTCAGGGAGGTGACCAAGAACCCGATGGTCATTCTGACAGATCTCCAGAGTTCCTCTGTGGAGATGGGAGAACCTTCCAGAAGGACAACCAAATCTGCAGCACTCCACTAATCAGGCCTTTATGGTAGAGTGGCAGATGGAAGCCACGCCTCAATAAAAGGCACATGACAGCCCACTTGGAGTTTGCCAAAAGGCACCTAAAACTCTCAGACCGTGAAAAACAAGATTCTCTGGTCTGATGAAACCAAGATTGAACTCTTTGGCCAGAATACCAAGCGCCACGTCTGGAGGAAACCTGTCACCATCCTTACTGTGAAGCATGGTGGTGGCAGCATCATGCTGTGGGGATGTTTTTCAGCGGCAGGGACTGGGAGACTAGTCAGGATTGAGGGAAAGATGAACGAAGAAAAGTACAGAGAGATCCTTGATGAAAACCTGCTCCAGAGCGCTCAGGACCTCAGACTGGGGCGAAGGTTCAACTTCCAACAGGACAATGACCCTAAGCACACAGCCAAGACAATGCAGGAGTGGCTTTTGGACAAGTTCCGGGCTCCACGACCATCCGCTCAAAGAAAAATCTGCACACGACTGAATGTAATTGGGCACCCCTGAGTCTAGATGATCCTATCAACCAATCAGGGTTGTTTATGTAAATATATTTACATTTGTATCAACACGCCCACGCGAAGAGATTGAGCAATTTCAATGGTAAAAGGAGGCTCAGGAAAATAAATTGTAAAAAATGTGGAATCATTTTGAGGAAATAAAAAAGTGATTTATTAGACATTCAGTGATGATGAATTAAAAAGACTGCATGGGGGCTTTAAGAAATGTTGAATTGAGGAAACTAACAGGGCTCTCTTGTTGTTACTCTTGTGGCTCCCTCATCCCTCTAGCATCATGACCCAACCTATACTGTAGCTTTTGGGGGTTTTGTGGTGAACAAAGGCAGTGTTTCTGTCTGTGTGTCGACGTATGTCTCTAACATTCACACAAACTAACTCGACGTTGGATTAACGTGTGCCATGTATGTGTAGGCGTGTCCTACCGTTGACTTCTTCAATTTGTCACTCAGTGGTTTGTCGTCGTGCCGTTTGGAGTTTAGAGCCTGGAGTTACAAAGTCAATGTTGCGTCCGTATTCATATTGAAATGAGAAAAAGGAGATTGTTGTTTTCTCTTGTTTTCACTCTTAGGTCAGGACAGTGGAGGAGAATTCCCAACAGACACTTGACAGTGTTTTTGCCTCTTGAGCCGACCTTAAGCTTATAAGATGACCAAATCAAAATTGTAACCATATTATTTCAACAAATATTGAAATGAGTAGCAGAGCAAGGACCTCGTTGTCACTCCCCTGATGAATATCCAACTGGGCTGGAACTCGGGTTGTCTGTGCGGCCACATGTGTGTGTATGCGAGTGTGTGTGCGTGTAGGGAGAGACAGCGCTACCGTGATGGATAGGGCTGGCTGCATCTGTGGCTGGCCTAACAAGACTCACCTATAGTTCAACCTGATAACAGCAGCGAACAGTCCCCTCAGAGGTAAATATGGCCTTCATTTACATGGAGCAGCTCGGTGTGGGTGTGTGTGCGTGTGTCATCAGACAGTTTATACTATTGAGGGGAGTCATCATGATGCAATTACAAGCAATCCATTTAAATCCATTCATAGTGACTCACACACACACACACACTCTTTGTGGGCTTTGTAGCTACACTTAAAAATCAAGGTGTAATTTCAGAGCTAAACCCGTGAATGTTGTTGAAAGAATCACTCGAACAGGAAGATTTGATTGGCTGTGTATCGGACGCTGATCCAGGGGCGGAGGTTCGATCCCCACTTACGCCCTAACTTGATTTCTCTCTGTACTTCCCTCTAAAATAGCTCCACTGTCTTCCCAATGAAGCATACAAATATGAAACGGGCACAGAATTGAGGGACTAAAGGGGGGGATGTGATTGGTTCAGTGTGTCACTGGTGGGCCGTGACAGTGTCACACCCAACTGGACCTGGCCTACCTGCTTACTACCTGGGGGTCAGTGTTAGTGAGGGACAGTTTACACACACATAATAACACACACACACACAGATCTGATGGTGAATAATGGCGTTGCCATAGGAGACAGCAGTTTCAGCCCTCTCCAAACCCCATCCAGCACCATCAGCACTTTGAAAGATTGCCTTCATACTTTTCCTTATCGCATCCCCCTCTCCCTCCCTTTCTCCCCCTTCTTCCCTCCATACCCCTCTCCCTCCCTCCGTCTCTTCCAGGTTACCCTCCCCCCCCTCAGCCCGGCCCACGTCCCCCTCCAGTCCCTATCTGCTTGTTTCACATTTCCCCCTTCTCCACTCTCTACCCCGTCTCTCGCTGGTCCCACGATTCATCACCGGCCTATTGGCTGGCGGCATGGACAGCAGCGGTGCCACAGCGGAGGGGAGAACAGCAAACGGACGCCATGTCATTGAGCTTTCTCTACCATGTCAATGTCACTCCTACACAGCTACAGCCCACAGCACACAGTCTGGATGCACCAAGCAAGACAAACCACCTAGACACACACACACACAGCCAACCAGCCTGGAGCGACCAGACTCTGCCTCTCTCTGGGCGGTGTGTGTGTGTGATATCCAGGAGGAGATTAGATCAGTTATCCTGTGCTCAACCCAGGGTTTCCCAAACTCGTTCCTGGGGCCCCCCTTGGGTGCATGTTTTGGTTTTTGCACTAGAACTCAATAATCAAAGCTAGTAGAGCAGCTGCATCAGTCATAGGTAGATACGAGTCTACAGTCTTCTCCCTCTGTGATGCTATATGAATACAGTGAAACTATACATTCTCTCTCTCTTTACTTCTCCCTCTGTGATGCTATATGATTACAGTGAAACTATACATCTCTCTCTCTACTTCTCCTGACCCCTCCTGTCTCAGCCTCCAGTATTTATGCTGCAGTAGTTTATGTGTCGGGGGGCTAGGGTCAGTTTGTTATATCTGGAGTACTTCTCCTGTCCTATTCGGTGTCCTGTGTGAATCTAAGTGTGCGTTCTCTAATTCTCTCCTTCTCTCTTTCTTTCTCTCTCTCGGAGGACCTGAGCCCTAGGACCATGCCCCAGGAATACCTGGCATGATGACTCCTTGCTGTCCCCAGTCCACCTGACCGTGCTGCTGCTCCAGTTTCAACTGTTCTGCCTTATTATTATTCGACCATGCTGGTCATTTATGAACATTTGAACATCTTGGCCATGTTCTGTTATAATCTCCACCCGGCACAGCCAGAAGAGGACTGGCCACCCCACATAGCCTGGTTCCTCTCTAGGTTTCTTCCTAGGTTTTGACCTTTCTAGGGAGTTTTTCCTAGCCACCGTGTTTCTACACCTGCATTGCTTGCTGTTTGGGGTTTTAGGCTGGGTTTCTGTACAGCACTTTGAGATATCAGCTGATGTACGAAGGGCTATATAAATAAATTTGATTTGATTCTCCCTCTGTGATGCTATATGAATACAGTGAAACTATACATCTCTCTCTCTACTTCTCCCTCTGTGATGCT
The DNA here is from genome assembly GCF_045791955.1 of Oncorhynchus clarkii lewisi. Lineage (NCBI taxonomy): Eukaryota > Metazoa > Chordata > Actinopteri > Salmoniformes > Salmonidae > Oncorhynchus > Oncorhynchus clarkii. The sequence continues at coordinate 30,799,187 of NC_092165.1, forward strand.
ATATGATTACAGTGAAACTGTAACTCTCTCCCTCCAAGCACTGTGGCGGTCAAGACATTTTGTTAGCCAGTGATTGTCAAGCAAATAACTGCCGGTCTCATGGTAGTTGACCGTCAATGAACAAGAACACATTTAGCATCTCTTTCCATGCATTGCCTACAAGCCGCTGATCAATGTGAAAAAGTCTCATTTAATACACTGTCACAATAAAACCATTCTGTATTTTAGATGGGTCTAAAGAAACATGATATGAAGAAAATGTAGTGGATTACAGGAGAACAGAATAGCATCCTCTGTATGTCCTTATGGAAGGCCCTGATGTGGCTATGTCATATAGGCTGTAGGCTCCACTAGTTCATCTAGCAAACAAGATTTGTTTAGAATTCTGTGGCATTTTTTTTATTATTTGATAGTATGAAGAATACAATTGAACATAGCTGAATAAAATTAGAAAGGATATTTTCTCCTTTTAAAATGATAAACTTGGATTAGCTAACACAACCTGCCATTGGAACACAGGAGTGATTGGTTGCTGATAATGGGCTTCTGCACACCTATGCAGATATTCCATTAAATATCAGCCGTTTCCAGCTACAATAGTAATTTACAACATTAACAATGTCTACACTGTATTTCCGATCAATTTGATATTATTTAAATGGACAAAACCCGCTTTTCTTTAAAAAACAAGGACATTCTAAGAGACCACAAACTTTTGAACGGTAGTATACATCAATTCTTATTAGCCAATGCCCGTCAAGTGATCGGGTTCTTCTCACAGGCATTTCAGCTAAGTAGGCTACAAGTGAAGACAGACACATTGGGGACGCAAAATTTGCCACTGATGGAATACCGAGGTGTATATTGTTAGAAGACGTATCCATATTCAACATACTTTGTGTCAGCTAACAAGATGTATTCAAATTTTAAGAGCAGCCATGAGTAGGCTATAAGTGCAAATGTTCCAAAATGCATTCAATTAGCGGGAAAATACTGTTCTCAAAAGTGATCGCAAATGCAATTATGCATGTATGCTTTATTACATAGGTGCATTTTTATGGTGTAAATTATCTTCCCCAAACTTGAAACTCTGCGCCCTCTTTGTATCCCAATTAGGCTCTACACCGGTTGTAAAGCGGATTAATATGCTTAATTTTAAGAAGTTATTTGGTCACTTTAGTTGTGATACAAAACATATCAAAACATATAGGCCTATCTGCTAGGCTACAGGAGGTGTGCCCTGTTTCTTGTGTTACTGTACACACTGGGAATCATTCACAAGTGATAATACCCCATACTTACCCATCAGACTATTCTTAATTTAAATGTTGTCTTTACATACGCTAAATAATATGTGTGTAATTCGTTTTGATTTAGAATAGACCGTTATCATGTGCCTGTCTCGTAACAGGTGCATGGGAAGAAAAAAAATATGTAATCGATGCACTTAAATAGTGAATGAAGAACGCTTTTCCCATGGTTTATTTTCATGCCAGCCAGGTAGGCTATACTCCTGTTGTAAAGCGAAGCAATGTGCTTAATATTAGAAACGTTGATAAATAAATATAGTAGGCTTAACCTATAGAAAGATGATGGTATCCTCTTTTTAATAGAGGCCATCACTGTTTTCTCACGCAATTGCATAGCCTACAGAAATTTTGCGCAACATTACCTCATGGGCTCTCATGAAGTGCTTGATTTGATTTTCGAAAACATTTGTAGTCAGAGTGATTAGAGGGACAATAGAGTGCTGAGTAAGAGTCAGATAGCAAGTTTGGTAGCCGACTACTGACCATCGGCAGCATCAGAGCTTGGAGAAGCCTAATTACTGTGAATAAACGGTCACATGGAATTTGACTGCAATTATGACTCGTGACCGCCAGTATGGCGCTAATACGTTCACTGTAACAGCCACACTCCTTCCCTCCCTCTCCGGGAAACTTTATTGGCATGGGAAACATTGCCAAAGCAAATGAAAAAAACAACAAACACTCTTGCTGTCTCTGCTATGCCTCAGTGACTGTAACACCACTAATTAAAGCTCTTTGACTCCACCGCTGCCCTCTCCTGGTCAAATAAACCCTTCTGGTCAGTTCACAGTCCTCTCTCCTTCAAGAGAATAGGAACAAATATATGAACATAAATGTGTGAATATACCAAATGAATAGACACAGACATGGGCTCATAGGCATGCGCCACACACACACACACACACACACACAGCAAGTTTATTAGAGTCCTCCTCCAGCTCTGTTAGTTTACTGTTGGTCCCATGCCTCTCCTACTGAGCAGCAGAGGTAACACTGTACTGTATGTTCCCATAGAAAAGGTTATGATTCAGCCCATATGAAAGCACAGTTAAATATTAATGACATAGTGAATAATAGATGGGTTGTGTATGTGTGTGTGTGTACAGTTCAGCAGCCTGCCTGGTAAAGTAGTCCTTAATCAAGCAATAATGAGTGCTAGGCTATATGTCAACAGGGCCTTGTAATGCTGCCATATCAGCAAGTAGATAATGGGAGAGAATTAGGATCACTTAGATCCAATTCAAATATTAAATGAAGACACTGTAGCGAGAGTGGTTTGGCTCCGATTGTCATAACCTCAATCAGGGTGTGAACTTGCGGTCCTCTCCAGTCCCTCCCTGGGCGATCACCTCTAGTCTGTCCGTCCAGCCGAGCGTACTCCTCTGGCTGCAGAGCGTCGGCCCTCTCCACTCCTTGTCCTCTCCCTGTCCCTGCTCGTCACTCTGCTAGAAGTAAAGAGACGACAAAATCACCTCATATCAGGTCTGATCCCCTCACATCTCCACTCCTCACTCCACACTGCACACACACACACACACACTGCTGGGCCTGGACGGTGTGCTGGGACGTTACGGGGCCAGGCCCACGGTAAAAGGCCAGCGCTGTCCTGGTGTCCCTTCTCATCTCCATCAGTCCCCAACCCTGGTCCCTGACCTAGAAACCACAGACCTGGCTGCCACCACCGTACAGCACCGTGTATGTGTGTTTGTTTGTGTGTGTTCGTGCGCATGTGTGTTCGTGCGCGTGTGCACGTGCTCTCCTCTCTTCCCTCCTGCCCAAACCCCCACCCCCCAACTTTCTGTCACCGCTGCCCCTCTGACCTGTTCGGGGGCGAATTGAAACGCTATACGAGTTACCGTGGTGACAGGCGATGGTCATGGCTGCTCAGGTGGACGGAGAGTAGCGGGGGGGGAAGGGGATGTGTATGTGTGTTAGGGGCCGAGGAGGAGACGAGATGGCTTGTGGCACGGTGGCTCTCCTGCCTGCCCAGCAGCCTGACTGTCAGGCCCAATGTCTGCACCAGAGGAGAGGGATGGAGGAATGGAGGAAATGGAGAGAGAGGGAGAAGCAGTAGAGGATAGGTAACACAGGAGGGATGGAGGTCAAAGAAGGGATGAAGAGCGAAGGTGATGGAAGGTTGGGAAGATTGGAGGAAGGTGGAAAGGATAGAGCGATGGAGTGGGGGGGGGGGGGGGGGGTAACAGAGGATACCAGGTCTACCAACCTGACTCTGGGCAAATTCCGACCACAAGCCTATGATCACTCCTCTGTCCCCTCTCTCTCGTTCTCTTTTAATACCTATCTCTCTATTTTACAGGGCATTAAGGCAGCATGGCCCCTGGAGAAGCCCTCTCAGGGGAAGGCTGTGGCCTTGTTAAGAGTGGACACTAAGACACTAAGCCTCCAGGAGCTCCATGTGGACCTGTCTGACACACATCCTGAGAGAGAGAGGGGAAAGAGAAGCATGCAAAATACATACGCACACACACGCAAACCGAAACACACAAGTGTACACACACACACACACACACACACACACACACACACACACACAAGCCCATGCACACACAAACAGAAACACACACATAGAAACAAAGAAATACACACAAACACACAGAGTAGAGAATAGGGAGCCCAAATAGTGTTTACATTTAGATACATGGTTTTCTTGGTCCAAACATCACTCTGCTCGACAGACCAAGACTAAATTCAGTTTTATTTACAAGAGGAGAGAGATTACACTTCTGTTATTGCAGAAACACAGAGGGGAAAAACCTCCACAGATGCACGGACACACACACACACAAATGATATTACAGCAAGCCTGCATCAGATACAATGAAGTATTTCCAGGGGATCTCGAAGCAACAAAGTCTATAAACTATATAATGCCATCAATAAAAACATGGAGGAGCGTTTTAAGAGCATTAGAAAAGTTTGATCTGCTCGGGCGAAGCCTCCAGGGACCTCAGGAGCTGGAATTATTTATCAAAATGAAATGTCATATTAGTTTGTCTCTTTCTAATTAGATTTGGGCTTTCATAGTGGGTTTGTTTTTCATCTTGGTGGCAGTTTCAGTTGGACGAGAGCAGGGATATGTAGATTACACACTAATGTTATGTAATGTGGAAGATATACATTAAAACCATGTTTTTGCTTAAAACAGTAATGTACTTTAGGCAAAAACTAGAATCAACGCTGTTTCCACGTCATTTCAACAACAAAAAATGTGATATGATGACGTTGAATCAATGTTGACAACTGATTAGATTTGCAAAAAGTAAGTAAGGGAATTTCCAACTTTTGACCTAAATCCAAATACATGGTGATTGTTTTTGTTGATTTCGCGCTGAATTTACGTTAGTTGACAACGGAACAAAATCAAAATTAGAACTGACGTCTGTACCCAGTGGGTATTATGCCATTGTGACAATCATAGAACCAGATACCCTCGTAGGAGGTCCATCTGACCACACACGCAACCCATATCTCACAGAGAGGACAGCTCCTCATGGCTAGCCCTGTGTGTGGTACAGGAAGCACCATTACAAACACCAGCTCACCAGATCCATCAAACACCAACACCGCCAACCACCGCAGTCACATGCAAAGAAAGGACACCCTGATGTGTGTGTGTGTGTGTGTGTGTATATATATGTATGTGTGTGTGCACGTGGTTGCATGCCATACCACAGGATGTCGCTAGCAACTGAATTGGGGAGAACAGGCTCGCGGTAATGGCTGGAGCGGAATACGTGGAATGGTATCAAACACATCAAACACATGGTCTTTGATGCCATCCCAGTGGCGCCGTTCCGGCCATTATTACGAGCCGTTCTCCCCTCAACAGCCTCCTGGGATGCGTACATTATGTGCGTGTGCCTGCGCGCGCGTGACAGGGGACGGTGGCGACGGTAAGGGCAGACACAGATGTCCTTTGAGTGCAGACACACCTTGTTAAGGGTATTAGGATCAACACAGTGATTGATCTACATGTCAGGTGCCTAAGTGGAGCGCTGGAGCCGTCCCTACACAACCTCATTTTACTCTACAGGGTCAATTAAGACCCGGGAAGGGAGAGTTGGAGAGGAGGGAGGGATAGGGGAAAGAGGGGTCCAGACAGGTGACGCAAGAATGACAAACACACTTGAAACACTGAGGAGTACTTTGTTGTTTTCAGGTGCCAGTAACCACACAAGGAGAGAAAAAGAGACAGAGACAGACAGAGAGACAGAGAGAGAGACACAGACAGAGAGACAGAGAGAGAGACAGACATAGAGAGACAGAGAGAGAGACAGAGAGAGAGAGACAGACAGAGAGACAGAGACAGAGAGACAGAGAGAGACAGACAGACAGAGAGACAGAGACAGAGAGACAGACAGACAGACAGACAGACAGACAGACAGACAGACAGACAGACAGAGAGAGAGAGAGACAGAGAGAGAGAGAGACAGAGAGAGAGAGAGACAGAGAGAGAGAGAGACAGAGAGAGAGACAGAGAGAGAGACAGAGAGAGAGACAGAGAGAGAGACAGAGAGAGACAGAGAGAGAAACAGAGAGACAGAGAGACAGAGAGAGAGAGACAGAGAGAGAGACAGACAGAGAGACAGACAGAGAGAGACAGAGAGAGAGAGACAGAGAGAGAGAGACAGAGAGAGACAGAGAGAGACACAGAGAGAGAGAGAGACAGAGAGAGACAGAGAGAGACAGAGAGAGACACAGAGAGAGAGACAGAGAGAGAGACAGAGAGAGAGACAGAGAGAGAGACAGAGAGAGAGACAGAGAGAGAGACAGAGAGAGAGACAGAGAGAGAGACAGAGAGAGAGACAGAGAGACAGACAGAGAGACAGAGAGAGAGCGCGTGAGAGAAGGACAGCGCTCACTATGACAACACTAACGCAACTGGACTGACAAAGGTGGCTTTAGATGGGCTAATGAACTATCTTAACCATGACAGTCCCTCAGTGATAGCAGTTCCCACAGTCATTTCTCTCGGTGATTTCCTTCCGTGTTTCCTTTCCATGGCTGTGCAGCAGAGTCCGCTTCACAGACACACTTGTCCCTCCCATACATCTCTATTCACACACCCACAGCGAGCCTGTGATGTATTGAGTAGTAGAGTGTGTCTGGTGGATGTTAAATATAGATGCTACTGGATGAGAGCGTAACGTAGCTGAGAAAGCCTGATGAATGTTAGATTGGACAGGATATTGGCCCCTACTTATTCCATCGCTATTAGACTAATAGACCTTCATTTGATACTGATCACCCCTTCTATTCCATTCCATCACCAGCACTTCCACGCTACACACAATGGGGAAACAAGAGTTGAAACAGAATAGAATGCAAGATGGAATGGAATAGAATAGAATGTAGAAATGCACCGTTAACCAACAGTGGACGTAATGGCCCCATTACAGAGGGAAACATTAAACAAGACTTTTCTTCTGGTTGCTCTGAGGTTTATTCTACCGGCTACTAAACTAGAAACATCTGCAAAAGCCTGATCCAGAGAAAAGCCTGATCCAAAGAAAAGCCTGAAGACAGAAGTTAGTCTACAGTTACGTTGGTCTACAGTTACGTTGGTCTACAGTTACGTTGGTCTACAGTTACGTTGGTCTACAGTTACGTTGGTCTACAGTAACATTAGTCTACAGTAACGTTGGTCTACAGTAACGTTGGTCTACACTACCGTTGGTCTACAGTAACGTTTGTCTACAGTAACGTTAGTCTACAGTAACGTTAGTCTACAGTAACGTTAGTCTACAATAACGTTAGTCTACAATAACGTTAGTCTACAGTAACGTTAGTCTACAGTAACGTTAGTCTACAGTAACATTTGTCTACAGTTATGTTAGTCTACAGTAACGTGTGTCTACAGTTACGTTAGTCTACAGTAACGTTTGTCTACAGTTATGTTAGCCTATAGTTACGTTAGTCTCTCCTCTGCATGCATGCAGCCCAATGCAGAGAGAATTCTCCATCAACACAAACAAATGAGCCTTCTCTTCTGGGCAGGTGGGAGCTCTCCTCCTCCTCCTCTCCCCTTTCTCCTTGAAAGGAAGGATGGCAGGGCCTGGATAGGGTTAACCCATTCACCCCTCTTCTCCTCCTCCTCTCGCCTGCCTTTCCCTCTCTCTATCTATCCCCCTCACTCCCTGCATCCATTTGCAAATGATCTCGCTTGTCTGCATATTGTCACTTACAGCCTGCCCGGCCATTCATCAGCTGTCGGCTTGCCGTGCGCTCTCCCCACCCGCTCCCCCTCTCCTCCCTTCCCCCCTCCTCTCCAGCCGCGCTCCTTGTGCCCAACACATTTATTTGTTCCTTCTCTGACCTGGAGAATAGTGGTCTCTCTCTCTCACACAGTCACACTCTCCTTAGGTACTCTTCCCCTCTCCATCGTGTGTTTCTGGGGCACAGCTCAACCCGATAATGGAGAAGGAGCAATCTTGAAAAACAAAAAAAGGAAAGAATGAGAGGACAACTGTGAGAGTCAGTCCACCTATCCTGGTTGAATGTTGAGATTATTTTGTTGGCCCCCCTCCTACAGCCCGCTCGTTTTCCTGTGAGAGGGTGTCTCACTGTTGGGGGAGGGGGGGGGGTCTGTGGAGGGTGTACAGACAGATGACCTGAGTGTGTTTCTGTCGGGGTAGGTGGGGCGGGGGTGCGGGGAAGCACGGCAGAGGGAGAGACGTCACACACTGGATTTATGGGCCCTTATCAGCATGCCATTTGCATCTGCGTTCAGCTGAGTTGCACAGGCCCATTTTCTCTAGCCCTCCATCTCTTTTCATCTGCTCTCTCTCAGTATCCATCTCACTCTCTCTGTCTCCATCTCTATCTCTCTCTCAATCTCACCCTGACTCCCTCTCTCTGCTCATTCAATTCAATTTCAATTTAAGGGCTTTATTGGCATGGGAAACATGTTTACATTGCCAAAGTAAGTGAAATATATATTTTTTAAAGAAGTGAAATAAACAATTTACAGTAAACATTACACTCACAAAAGTTCCAAAGTAATATTAGACAAATATCATATGTCTATATACAGTGTTGTAATGATGTGCAAATAGTTAAAGTACAAAAGGTAAAATAAATTAACATAAATATAGGTTGTATTTACAATGATGGCAACCAGTGAGGAACAACCCTTTCCTTGTGACAACAGGTCACAAATCTTGTTGCTTTGATGGCTCACTGTGGTTTTTCACCCAGTAGATAAGGGAGTATAGCCAAATTGGATTTGTTTTCAAATTCTTGTGGGTCTCTGTAATCTGAGGGAAATATGTGTCTCTAATATGGTCATACATTTGGCAGGAGTTTAGGAAGTGCAGCTCAGTTCCACCTCATTTTGTGGGCAGCGTGCACATCGCCTGTCTTCTGCTGAGAGCCAGGTCTGCCGTTGGCGGCCTTTCTCAATAGCAAGGCTATGCTCACTGAGTCTGTAAATAGTCAAAGACGTCCTTAATTTTGGGTCATTCACAGTGGTCAGGTATTCTGCCATTTGCATCTGCGTTCAGCTGAGTCGCACAGGCCCATTTTCTCTAGCCCCCCATTTCTTTTCATCTGCTCTGTTTTTTTTTTGTAAATTCTTTCCAATGTGTCAAGTATTTATCTTTTTGTTTTCTCACGATTTGGTTGCGTCTAATTGGGTAGCTGTGCTGGGGCTCTGTGGGTTCTGTTTGTGTTTGTGAACAGAGCCCCAAGACCAGCGTGCTTTGGGGGCTCTCATTCTCATCCGTCTTCCATCCACTCTTCCACCTCTCTACCTCTGTCCCCCGTGCCTATTTTGTCACCCTCTCTGTTCGTATTCTTGTTTCTTTTCTAATTCTCTTTCTCTATAGTCATACCACCAACACCACACTCACTCTCCCTTACTTCTGTGTGACTCCCCTCCTCCTCTAACCATTCCCACTGCATTAGCAAAGACAATGCATCTATTATACATGGTGGTTTCACTGTTGTAAAATAACTAATTCCAGTTGGGGGGGGGGGGGGGGGGGGGGTCATCCCATGGATCATTAAGCTATTTGATTTGGAATTATAGGACCCCTGTATGTAAACAATTTTATTTTAACATTATTTGATAAAAATATTGAATTTGGCCTTTACTACTATAGCCCGCAGAAACGCATAGAATAACACATTCATAAATGCCCCAAACATTTATTTAAAAAAAGTAAATAAATCATAAGGAATAAAGTTCAGACTTTTACTCAAGTATTATTTTACTGGGTGACTTTCACTTGAGTCATCTTCTACTTAGGGATCTTTTCTTTTCCTCAACTATGACAACTGGGTACTTTTTCCACCACTGCTGAACCCGAAAAGATGTTTACGTTAATTAGGTTGATGCATGGGTGCGTCAGCAGACTCTGAAGGACTAAATGCAGCTTGCTGTGGAGGAATACCAAATCAGCTCCAACTCCTGCAACTTGGGAGGGTGGCCCTTCATTCCACCAGAGAGGGAGCATAGGGTTGCTTGCATGTGTGTGAGCTCTTCCGTGTCCATGTAACAGAAGGACACACGGTGTATCTTGATATCACTTCCTCTCTTCCTCCACCTTGTTCAATTCATTCCTGGAATCCCCAAGTTGCCCCTTCTCTCCATCCCGATGTATCTGTGTTCATTACAACGAACACCGTAGCGGTGAATCCTGATACTGTAGTAGGTATCATCTCACCCGTTTAAATCTTAAAACAGGAAAGAGAGCGGGAAAACGTACCCACCCACTCTCCCTCTTCTTGCATTTCAGGCACTCCGCTCCCTCTCTCCCACACATTAATCACACTCTTTTCACCTCACAATCCTCTGCTTGCCAATCACTTTCTCCACATGTCACTTCCATAAGGCAGGCAGATGGAGACCCAAACCGGGCCGGTCACGCTAGGCCAGAGTCCCTCCAACCCCCCCTCTTTAATAATAAATGGACACTTCCATTATGAGCTCTGATGCTGCCTTCAGGCTCAGGCAGGCTCACTCATGCTACGGGATGGGGGGGGGGGGGGGGGGGGGATGCGTCGTTCCAGAGTTTGGGATGAGGTGAAGGAGGGATGAGCGGTAGGGGATAGCGCCAAACTATCCCCCACCACATTTAATTTGACATGAAAATAGAGCTCTTTGGCCACACACACCAGTGGTGGGTTTGGCGTCAAAAAAACATAATTATATGTGGAAAAGTACCTCATACCTACTGCAAAACGTGGTGGTGGATGTTTGATGTTATGGCGCCATTTTGCTCCCACTGGTCCTGGGGCCCTTAAAAGGTCAACAGCATCATGAATTTGACCGAGTACCAGGACATTTTACACAAAAACCTAGTTGCCTCTGCCAGGTGGCTGAAACTTGGCTGCAAGTTGATCTTCCTGCAAAATAATAACCCCAAGCATACATAAAATAAAAAATTAAAAAATAAAGATTCAAAGAAATGGTTAATTGACCACAAAAATCAACATTTTGTAATGGACATCTCAGTGTACGGACTTGAACCCCATTGAAAACCTGTGGATTGAATTGAAGAGGGCAGTCCAAGTGCAGACAAACGATATCAAGGATCTGGAAAGATTCTGTACGGAGGAATGGTCTAAGATCCCTCCCAATGTGTTCTCCAACTCATAAAACCTTTTCTAAAAGGCTGTGTGATACAGTACTGAAAACAGGAAAGCTGTTTTATTATCACTTAATACAATCTATTTCTCTGAGCAATTGTATTAGTATAAAATACTACAATTTCCCCAGTTCTAGAGCATACAATACAGCTCAGTATTTGTATAATTTATTTTATAGTCTTTTTTGCTCATCTTTATCAAGGGTGCCAATCATTTGGGACGAGGTTGGGGTGGGTTAAGGGAGTCTAAGCCACAAGACAATAACTTTATGCTGTTTTCTCACAGAGCTTCATCGGTAACCCTTACATATAGTAGTTATTTTTTATTGTGTCACTATTTTTCCTTGAATTTATTTAGCAAAAATCTTTTTTTTTTTTTTTTTAACTCTGCATTGTTGGTTTAGGGCTCGTAAGTTAACATTTCACTTTTAGGTGTATTCGGCGTGTGATAAATACAATTTGAACACGTAGCTACTGTAAAACACTGTGTGTGTGAGACAATTACCTACAGGTTAACCTCTAGTCAAACTGTACCGGTAAGCGTGGACAGACAGCGGTTGATAAGCAGTAGTGGAACTGGTTACAGAAGCGCTGTGGGCTGAGCAGTCGCTTGTGCTTTTAGCACGGTACAATCCTATCATCTCTTACTCATGTGGTCGCAATAGACTCACAACCCTGAGTGCAAACAGTAAACCGGTTTCCGCCGTGGAGTCAATTGTCTGTGTGCGGTGATACTGTAACATACAAGCAATGTCTCAAGTGTGAATGTGTGTGAATGTGCATGCCTGAGTGTTGAGTGTCTGTGTTCTTGTGTCCGTCTGTATGAATGCATGCATGCATGCGTTTGTGTATGGGTGAGTGAGTGCGTTTGTCACACTGGGCTCTGAAAAAGTGATGTAATTAGGGCCCGCCACCTGCGACATTTGAACTATGACCTCTGCCCCGAGTCAGCTGATCAGGACCATGGAAAAGAGGCTTTCCACTGGCCCTCTGATAACCCAGATACGTGAACACAGGCAGAACCCGTTACTGCAGCACACAGCCCTCTACTGTATACCAGCCATGTTACACTGTAGGACATTTAGCACGTTTCAACTCCGTGTTTCAAACGTTCTCTTAAAATTGCATTGATGACATGCTCCCTACACATGACCCCATTATCCCCAAATACAGCAATCACCTGATCCCCCCTCCTATCCTTCACCACCCATCCAAAACCTCCATCTCTTCTTCTCCCACCCCCACCTCAGACCAGGACACAGGATGCTATTGGTAAATAAACACTTGCATGACAATGGGCCCTAGCGTTGGGCTGGGCTGTGGTGGCTGCCATTGTATATTTATAGGGAGTTGAGTTCATAATTCATGGCGAAGGATTACTTTGGAGTCGATGGTCCCAGGCCTTCTATCCTCTCACGCTCTCCTCCTCATGCTTGCTTCTCCCTGCTCTCCCACTACAGTAAGCTACTGACACAGAGAGCACTAACAATACTGGACATGTGCAGGACTGCCGCTCTCTCCGCTGCCCACCCCCATTATAATAATATATTCAAGGATTAAAAGGGGGGTTTTATCTTGGAGCTCCCATGCATTATGAATGGGGAATTTCAAAATTTAATTGCCCCGAATTAAATGATTCAAGATAATGTTTCTTTTATAAATTTGTAATAGGTCCAGGGGGCAGAGGAGGGGGGGGAAATACATTAAATAAAACTTCCCTCCCCAACAAAGGAAAAGAGAAAGAGAGTGGGGGAAAAAAAAGGGATGCTGACCTTGTGCCCCTGGAGGAGTGAGTGTAAGGGCTGTTTGGAGAAGAGAGCAGGAGGAGGAGAGAAAGAAAGAACAAGGCTGTACACGAATAGGAGGTGAGAAATTAGAGTCACTTTAATCTGTGGCGCTTCCATGTGGACAGTTTCATGACTATTCTGTGTTGTCCATCACAACCTTCTGTCACCATCACACGGGACCAACCTCAAACTACTGCAATGTGGTGAGCTGGACTGATCCTAGATCTGTATGTTGTACAGTGTAAGAAGTATTGTGCCAACTTGTCACTGTACTTACACTGCGTTTAAGGTAAAGGTTAGGGTAGTCTCGTGGGGACATCCTTTCAAACCTGGTCTTGTTGCCAGAATGTGAGAAGCCTTGGTTCCCCGAGACTAGAGTTGCTGTCATGTACAGTAACAATGAATCATTTCAACAGTTACACTGTACTTACAATAATCATCATATGGTCACGAGAACCCTGCAAAAGTCTAAACGTTACCACCAACTATCACTGTCAGAGGAGTTAGCTAAAGCACAGAGTACAGATCTTGGACCAGGCTTGTAAAGGTAGCCCGAGTGCTCGTCTGTTTGTGCCATCATGCCAACTTCTTGTTACTCATTGGCTTGACAATGACAGCAATGGGGTTGGGCAAGAGCACAAACAGACCTGGGACCAGGCGAAGAGGGGAGCTGGTGAGGACTTTGTGGCTAGATAGAACAGGGTGCTGTGAATTGCTTGGAGTGTGTGATTGGTTAAAGCAGTAGGAAGAATTCTCAGTAACTGTACACTACACTAACTGGAAACAATCTTTAGAGAAGCAGCAGGTAAAGACTGGTAGAGAATCGTACAAAATGGCAAGTAGTGGTAGTAGTCCAGTGGGAGTCAATCAAAATACAGGAACAAACCTGTCCATGATGAGAGGTCGGAGTGCGACAAAGCACAGTATGCAGCAGGAAACATGGTGATACTTCAACAAAGGTAGAAAACGAGCCCCTTTTATAGTTGCGTTATACAGCAGAATAGACTTCGGAGCAACTCTCGTTTTGCAGTTGGTAACAGCATGAACAGATAGACGAATTAGAATTAAGTAGCGCGAGCTAACACTTTGGAGAAAGGCGAAAATAAACTGCTTGTGCATGGCCTATTAAAAATGGCCGCTCAAATCCGTCCGTCAGTCCGTCGCGAGGGAGAGACGAGTATGCAGCCGCCAATGAATTAGCTCCCTGTGCCGACATGAACCGCTGTCTGCTAACAGATGAAATGGCAATAACAGCTACTGTACTGGAGTTACAGGGTTATTTAAGAGCTTAGGCATCTAACGGAGAGAGAGCTAAACTCCACATCATGTTTCGATAGCCATTTAATGGCTAACACAAAAAACAAACTAAGCTGAACATAGAGCAGATGTCAATACAGACAAAAAAAAAAACATACGTTGAAAATTTGCGATTGGATCAGAGACCTCTTTATTAACGGTTTGTTTGTCTCGTTTCTGGTGTGGAGGGAGGAGTAACAAAAATAGTTTGCACCGTTTCAGGATGTCGAACTACAAAACCAGCATCTAAGTGAAATGAGCAGAAGTCCTTTGTGTGAACCACGTCTTGTCGTGTCTCGCTGAAGGTTTGACTTCGTCACCATTCTGACTTATGGCTCTCATAATATGGACTAGCGTTAGTCATATTCTTCATCACAACAGAAACTCATCCTTGGGTGATTCAATTATTTGCAACTTGAAGAGCTGAGGTACATTCATAATAAAGTTTTAAATGAAAAAAAAAAAAAGACCCAAATCACCTGATTTTAGCCATCAAATTTCACTCAATCAACACACATATTATCCTTTCCATTACATTTCAAATGGTACTTCATACTCTTGAGTAAAGAAATAAAATACTGATTGTTCCCAGAAGAAGTGCACAGGACATTTTGTGCCAGCAGTTTCCTTCAGTTGTATTTAAAAAGCTATTGAGTAAAACCAGGAAGTGCAGCGCGAGAAGAGAGAGAGGGGAAGTGATGATCTCAAACAGAGAACAAAGAGCCAGAGAAAAAGATTGAAATTATACTAGGTGTGTATTAAAAGGTGCAATATGCAGAAATCGCTCTGCCATTTCCTGGTTTCAAAAATTCTAACAGTTTGCCTAATTTCAGTTTGTGACAAAACAAACCGCTGTGAAATATCTTATCAATAACCCCAAAAATTGTATTTCAGTTGTTTGAAGCTGGTGTACTAAAGCGAAAGTAAAAGACTCAAAAACTAAACTTAAGAATAGGAAACATAGAAATAGCGTACATAGAACTGATCTAACACTCTTAAACTTACTATCAATGAAAATGACAGATCTAAAAATCCCATTGCTATGTGAATTTGGTCAGGTTTCCCAAAAAGTAACACATATTGCAGCGTTAAGATAAACTACAGTAATAAACTGACAGAGGTAAAGGGTTAGGATGAGATTTTGGCTTGCTCGAGACTAAATTAAATACAATTCAAATCTCATTTCTTTCCTTCTGTCCCACCTACAGTAGTGGAACTGAAACCAGGGTCGTCCCCTGCCATTGTTAATCCCTACCGTTCTCTCACAGCTTGTATGTGAATAAAGTCAATGTAAACCAGTAAAGCACTGTTCAAACCTCAACAACAAAAAGCCAGTTGTTCATGTAAATGACAAACTTCTAATGCTCAGACAGAAGGCCGATGGGGAAGACTCTGACTGGCAGTGTGCAAGCAGTCGGGAGCGGTTGGTAGGTAGAAAGGCACCAATAACAAAGCCATGGAAGGAGGGACAAACCAACGAAATGGACAGATAGTGAAAAGTTCTACCATTTAAAAATTCAAATTCTGTTTTTTATTTTTTATTCTTAGCTCCTTTATTTCTGAGTCACTTTGGAGAGACAAAAATAAAGAAATAGAAAAGGGCTGACTGACTGGCTGACTGCTGCTCTTCTTCTGCAATAACGGTTAGCTAGATGATGATTCCATCTATTCAATGTTGACTTTGGGCTCGTCTCCAGTTCGTTCCACACTCAGGTCCAAGTCCACTCCCAGTGAGAGAGAAGCAGTAGCCTCGTCTCTGTTCCTGGTTTGGCCTTCCTGTTCCTGGGTGGTTGTAGGGACAGCAGTGTCAGGCATGGTGGAGTTAGCATCCACATTATCCCCCTCCTGAGCAGGGCTAGTGTCCTGGGCTTGGCTAACACTTCGGCCTGCGTCTGAGGAGATTGAGCTAGCTTCTTTGCTAGCCTCCTGAATCGGGCTAGCGTCTCCAACCTCCAGGACTGGGCTAGCGTCCGTACCATTCCCGTTGACCACCACCTTCCCACCATCCCCGTTGACTATGAGGGGGGCTAGATCCCTGGCTGCGCCCCCGTGTCCCAGCTGCTGTACCTGAGCCAACACCTGCTCCACCGCTGCCTGATCGTCTCCCTCCTCATCCTCCTCCTCTAGTTTCCTCAGGATGATGGGCAGTTTGTCGTCGGCTTCGGCATTCTCCAGCAGGGCGATGTCGCTCTCCTCATAGCGGGGCAGCGGAGCACCCTCCTCCTGCTGCTGCTGGAAGTGCAGGCGCTTGGCCTTGCCGCTGGCCACCACCTTCTCCAGGATCTGCTTCTCAGCCAGGCGCAGCTGGATGGCCACGCGGGAGTGGAGAGAGAGGCCGGGCTTCTCCAACGCACACTGGTCATCCTGGAGGACAGGGAGGTGGGGCGACATTGGGCAGAGGGTAAGCAAGTGAGGTAGAGGGGAAGGGAGGGGGAGACAGAAAGTGAGTCAGCAAAGAGAGAAAATAAAACAATATGGCGGGTGAGCCATGTTGTCCTTACTGACCTGGGAGCTGGTCTTGTAGGTCTGGAGCAGCAGGGCAGCCCTGGTCTCCAGGAAAGTCCACAGTTTGATCTCATTGTCCCAGCTCACAGGGAACTCAGTGTTTCCCAGGGTGAAGATCTTATTGATGGCATGTTCTCCTACCAGGTAGTCCTTCAGCTCTTCTGTGGCGAAGAGGGGTTAAAATGGCAGCGAACCAGAATGTCAGGACCAATACGATTACACAGAGGAAACAACATCCAGCTCAACTCATCTGGTCTTTAGAGCTAAACATGTAACAATGATTTATTTTTATTTTTTAAAGACGTCAATTAAGCTTGGTGATTAATTAATTAAATTAATTAAATCCTTGAACATTAGAGTTAAGATAAAGGACTGTTATTCTACAGGCCGAGTCCCCAGGTATTTAAACCGGTAGCCAACTGCTGTCTTCGCAATCTGCCTTTCGATTGGAGCAATTACATAAGGCTTGATTACCCCTGAGAGGGAGACATGAAAGGATCGGAGGTTGAGTGCCTAATGTGTTCACACGCCACACACACACCTGAGACAATAGTATATATATATATATATATATATATATATATATATATATATATATATATATATATATATATATATATATATATATATATATATATATATATATATATATATATCTGTGTGGCCTGAGGTAGAGGAGGCCTGTCTCCTACAGAAGCTGTAGTATGCTAGCCAGGCCTGGGTTCAAATACTTTGATCATTTGCTTTAGCCTGCCTGGAGAGCTACACGGGTAACCTCGATCAAGTAAAGTATTTGTATTATTTCAAACTGGATTTCACGTCCAGGTATCAATCTTAACCTCTCCTCGGCCGTTGCTGGCATCGTGCCTTAGCGTGCGACAGGCCTCGTGACCGTGCGGGGATCCATAGGCAAGGTCCCGAATCGATGCTAGCATTTACGCTTGCGGGTCTTACCCTCGGTCATACAGAAGACTCTGAGGAAGGCCAATAGCTGGGCAGAGATTGGAGGATCGCTGCAGTGCAGGGCAAAGATACTAGACCTGATGAGAGTGGAGAGAGGGAAGAGGGGAAAGAAAAAGTGAAAGAGAGACTGTACAGTCACAGCAACTTCTCTATTTCCCATTACACACACACACACACACACACACACACACACCAGGCTCTGTCAGAGCTTCAATCTGCGTTTGTTGCTCAGCAGAAAGCCTTAGTTGAACTGTAATTGGTACTTAATGCAGGTAAAAACCAAGTACATGTTATTTTCCAA
Organism: Oncorhynchus clarkii lewisi; assembly: GCF_045791955.1. NCBI lineage: Eukaryota > Metazoa > Chordata > Actinopteri > Salmoniformes > Salmonidae > Oncorhynchus > Oncorhynchus clarkii. The sequence goes on from NC_092165.1 coordinate 30,816,960, forward strand.
ATCACATAAAAAGCTCTCTGATGATTTACGTCTTTTGAAAGGTGCCCTCATTGAGGCTGTCCCCACCTAGAAATATCTGCTCGTCTGGATTGAGGAAAAGCTACGTTTCAAAAAAACATGCTGGTGAGTTAGTAAAGAAAATCAATTCAAAATAGGCTTCTTCTATAGGAAGAGGTCTCACCTTTCGTTAAACAGCAGAAAACTAATTATTCAGTTAACATTAATTCCGGTTATTGACTATGGCGATAATCTATATCAGTGGTCGCCAACCGGTCGATCGCGAAGGACTGGTCGATCTTCAAGACATTCCTAGTCGAACAACAAATATTTCTGTAGAAAAGCCAACGAACGATAAAGGCGTGCGCTTCTTTTTTAAAAATCATGTTGAGTTGTTGCCGGTAGGTGCACTTGATTCGAAAGTCCTGCGCATCGGGTAAGCAAAGTGTTCCCATGAGACAAACTCCGCCTACCAGCAAATCGGTGACTAAATAGAGTGCACCTACTGCGCTGCCCAATCTGATAGCTCAAATCACCGTGGCTACAGAGCATCCATGACCCTAGCCACAGCCACGTTTAATAGGCTACTAGCCTACGTAAGATTTAATAACTTTTAAAATCATGACCACAGAGAGACTGTCAATGAATACAGCAACAAGATGCTGTTTTTATGAGTGAGTTCATGTTTAAGTTTATATTCAGCACTGTCACTGTTTTTATTCAACACTATTACAAAACACACTTCTCTGTACTTCCGCTCGGGCTGCAGCGGCAATGAATGAGTAGCCAAGTATCGACAGCCCTGCGTTGTATGATTATTAGCAGCTCGTCGTGATGATTTTAATATGAAGGAATATTTCACTTTAGGAACAACATGAATTTGTGCATGAGGCAGATGCGGTGCGACTCGACTTTCGCCATCAGGTGGAAGACGGTGTCCCCTCTCTCTGGTCAGTCTCACCGGAGGAAAGGAAGGAGAGAGCAGGTGGAAGACGGTGTCCCCTCTCTCTGGTCAGTCTCACCGGAGGAAAGGAAGGAGAGAGCAGGTGGAAGACGGTGTCCCCTCTCTCTGGTCAGTCTCACCGGAGGAAAGGAAGGAGAGAGCAGGTGGAAGACGGTGTCCCCTCTCTCTGGTCAGTCTCACCGGAGGAAAGGAAGGAGAGAGCAGGTGGAAGACGGTGTCCCCTCTCTCTGGTCAGTCTCACCGGAGGAAAGGAAGGAGAGAGCAGGTGGAAGACGGTGTCCCCTCTCTGGTCAGTCTCACCGGAGGAAAGGAAGGAGAGAGCAGGTGGAAGACTGTGTCCCCTCTCTCTGGTCAGTCTCACCGGAGGAAAGGAAGGAGAGAGCAGGTGGAAGACGGTGTCCCCTCTCTGGTCAGTCTCACCGGAGGAAAGGAAGGAGAGAGCAGGTGGAAGACGGTGTCCCCTCTCTCTGGTCAGTCTCACCGGAGGAAAGGAAGGAGAGAGCAGGTGGAAGACGGTGTCCCCTCTCTGGTCAGTCTCACCGGAGGAAAGGAAGGAGAGAGCAGGTGGAAGACGGTGTCCCCTCTCTCTGATCAGTCTCACCGGAGGAAAGGAAGGAGAGAGCAGGTGGAAGACGGTGTCCCCTCTCTCTGGTCAGTCTCACCGGAGGAAAGGAAGGAGAGAGCAGGTGGAAGACGGTGTCCCCTCTCTGGTCAGTCTCACCGGAGGAAAGGAAGGCGAGAGCAGGTGGAAGACGGTGTCCCCTCTCTGGTCAGTCTCACCGGAGGAAAGGAAGGCGAGAGCAGGTGGAAGACGGTGTCCCCTCTCTGGTCAGTCTCACAGGAGGAAAGGAAGGAGAGAGCAGGTGGAAGACGGTGTCCCCTCTCTGGTCAGTCTCACCGGAGGAAAGGAAGGAGAGAGCGGTTGAGAAAAATCTCTTTAAAACGGCCAATCGGACTCTGGCATCCTTCTAGAGCTCAGACTTCTCGACCTGAAGATCACGGACGTGGTGATTTGACCTCGTTGACCATCAGATGCAGGTACCGTCAGTCCGGTAAAATAAAATGGTTCATTATTTAAATTCATGCTACAGTGCCTCACAAGTGCTAAACCAACTGATCTATTTTGTTATCAACGCTCGAGTTTTGAAATATAATATGGTCTGATTAACAATATTGGCAGGCCAATCATATAGCCAATATGCTGTGATTATGTACTAGGCCTGCTGCCCAAACCTCATTCCCACAAACCTGTTTGAGGTTAATGTACATAGAAAATATCTGAGCAGTAGATATCAGCTTGCTTGCTTTCTGACTGCGAAAGTGACCTCGACTCAGAAAAGGTTGGTGACCACTGCTCTATGTGAAAGCAGCGGTCACTGTATTGAAGCCATTGGACGCCGTTTATCATAGCGCTTTATTACGGGCGATGTGTACAGAACAGAACTTTGCATTTTGTATGAGAATGTGGGCTGGCCCTCGTGGTCTCGTAGATCGCTGCGTTGCACTGTTTTCTGTCTATGAAGCCCTCTTGCATAAACTTCCCCCAACCTTACCTCATTGTGAACCTATAGATGTAAGGGCTACCGGACCGGTGCTCAGGGAGGGCGAACTCTGCACATCTATCTCCACTGGGTTGGGTAGATCTGCTTTTCGTTTCACGTGTGGAGTGATAGACAATGTACTTTAAATTTGAAGGAGTTGGTGCCTCCAGGGCATTTCAGACGGTTATTAGGGTACCTTTCACTGAATAAAGTGTCTGTTTATTATTGGGTTTGGCTTTTTGTGTACATGTTGTTTATACTAGTGTGTTTTAAGGTGTATATACACATGTGTAGTTGAAAGAGTTTATTGTATATTGCGGCGCTATACGGGGCTCATCTGAAAAAGAGACCTGGGTCTCAGCATCGACTTCCTGTCAAAATAAAAGGTTCAAATACAAAACTCACAAAGACAAAAACGTCCACAGTGATCCCTGTATGGCGCGACGCATATAAAACCCTGACCCGTAGGTTAAACTCAGTGAAGGGGCTTGGCAGGTACAGCTTGTGTTAATGGAGGTTAGTGGCCCATGGCGAACTCAGATGTTTAGTATAGCCGCCACTGGTCCATGGTTAACCAAGACCCACTCACATTTAGCATCAGCTGAGTGGAGGGCAAACCCTGATCCCCCGAGGCATCTTTAACATACACTTAATCAATTACAAGTAAATCTCTCATTACCACGGGATATTCCTGGTGTTTTAACCGTGCCGCTTGTAACGGAGAGAGAGAGAGAGAGGGGAGAGAGAGAATATAGGAGGCAGAAAGAGAGAGAAGGGAGGGAGGGAGATACCACTTGGGTCGGTGTGGGCGCTGGTTTCTGTTCCGGCCCAGCAGAAAACGTTGCAGTGTTGTCTCAGAGTAGGCCTCTATACTCTCTATACCATGCGTTTTTCGACCCACAGCGGGCTCTGGTCAAGAGTAATGACCGCATTAAAGGAATGTTAAACCCCTTCCTGGATGGCCTAAAGACAGGAAGCACTCCAGGAGCACGGTTGGCCAGCCCTGGAATAGTGTGCCATTTGTGATGCAGCCTTCATGTCACAGTGCAGCTGTTGTTTTCACAGTAAATTCTTCTCCTGTATGTAGTGTTGTGATAGCGATGGGCAGAGAGAGAAGTAATGTAATAGTAATGCTGCGAGACTAGAGCCTCGGTAATGCGTTTGCAGTGTAATAATGGTCGGCCATGTCCTGCCAATTGTCACATTGATCAATTCACTGAAATTCTGGAAAATATTGCCCTCCTGAAATTACCCGTCTCTGACATAATGGAGAGAGATAATTTGTTTTCTCTCGCGCCACCCCCTCCTTCTCCCTCCATCCCGCCGAGGGAATGCCTGTGTGCGTGCGCGAGCCTCTCTACTTACGAGGGGATGCCAGCGCGAGCCAGCACCTCCGCCTTCATGGCGTACAGCCGTTCACTCTTGGACACGCCCAGTTTGATCTTGACCCTGTCGTGGGCGTTCTCCTTGAAGAAGAAGCCGTTGTGGATCACAAACTCAGCGTTGGACCGCGTCCCATAGAATATGTAAATCTGAGGACAGACGAGAGAACAGTCACTCACCATTAAAAGGGGAAGTTCAGTATTTTACAACTTAATGTTAGACGGTTTTTCTCCCTGAAAACAGGAAAAACTGTATATAAAAAATGTTAAAAACTGCCACTACAAACGTTAGTATTTCATTGGCTGGCAGCTAAAGTCAGCTGAACTTCCCCTTTATCATCCGATTCGAACTCAACCTCTAGAAGGTTCCTGTAGATTGGATCATTTGGATGTAAGCAATGTGGTGAACATTCCACCCACTATTCCTCTGTACCATTTTCCATCATAATCATGTTATCATTTCTGATCTAGTGGAAGCTACACATGGGCACAGAGAATCCCCACACCACTCCACTCGCGGACGGCTCCAACATATTACATCCACATTTACAGATAGCAGAAGGAGTGTGAGAGGTAAAGGAGAGCGAGAGACGGGGCAGGGGATAGAGAGGAGGAGTGATAAAGCTTAGGAGGGAATGTAGCTTAGTGGTTTGTGTGTCTGTGAGCTCAGGCAGGTTCCACGTCCAAAAAAATGGCACCCTATTCCCTATATAGTGCACAGCTTTTTTGTATTTTTTTTACCAGGAACCATAGTGCTCTGGTCAAAAGTAGTACACTAGATAGGGAATAGGGTGCTATTTCAGACACATCCTATGTGAGCTCTGGGGCACTTCGGCCGGACGGTGACATCTGCCGGAGGAATCATAGGATCAAGAGGCTCGACTCCCCATCACCCCCCCCCACACACACACACTTCGCTGTCTCTAAATCTTATCAAATAATTCCCATTCTAAAAAGAGAGAGGTGGAGATGGGGAGGAGAGGGAGCTGTAGAAGTTGGTGTCCCGATTCTCCACCCCTCTCCCAAAGCAGGGATTTAACAACTGTGGAAACCCCCTCCAGCCAATAAGTCAGGCATGGCCCAGCTAACTCACACCCAGCCTGACCTTCTCCCGCTACCTGACATACTTAAAACAATACCTTTATTTAAACTAGGCAAGTCAGTTAAGAACAAATTCGTATTTACAATATTTACAAAACCCTCCCCTCACCCGGACGACGCTGGGCCAATTGTGCGCCACCCTATGAGACTCCCGACCACGGCCTGTTGCGATACAGCCCGGGATCGAACCAGGGCCTGTAGTGACGCCTCTAGTACTGAGATGCAGAGCCTTAAACCGCTGCGCCACTCGAGAGACATAACATCAACACTGGACACCAGTCAGTCATCCAGTCAGGAACCAACCACCTTTAAATTGATATACACATCCATGATGCAATTGGATCGTACGCTTTGCACATAACCCATAATAACTCAACATTATGTACAGGACAAATATGTAAAGTAGGTAAGCCTTGTTCAAGGCAGTACGGCCCACAGGATCCTGTCCCATCTCCTGTTTCTTGTCGCGTGAGGTACATCCCCCTGGACAGGATGCTAGTTTTGTATCGTAGCTAAAGAGTAAACGGCGCCCAGACCCACCTGGTCGTTCTCTTTGTAGTCCTGCAGAGCCACACACTCACACCGGTCATCCTCCAGGTTGTAACCAGTGGTGATCTGTGACACACACAACAGGCAAATTGCAGTTTACGGATTGATTAGTGACAGTTGGAAAAGCTCGTGGAAGCATTTTACATTCGCATTTCAGTTCTTATCCAGAGCGACTTACAGGAGTAATTAGGGTGAAGTGCCTTGCTTAAGGGCACAGACAGATTTTTGTTCACCTAGTCAGCTCAGGGATTCGAACCAGATACCTTTTTGGTTTCTGGCCCAACGCTCTTGGTTTTATATGGACTGGTTCAAATCAAAGTGTATTGAAAGTGCATTTCAAAACATAACACACTTTACAGTGAGACATTTAAAAAGGTGGTTAAAGTGCAGAGCTGCAAAGTGACGCTCCTTCACTGACTGGCAAAACAATTTACAGCATGTTTATTTCATATACTGTACGTGACCAGCTAATCTAACAAATGTACAATATTTTCCCTCTTAGTATGAGACGAGCTGCATATCAAATCCTCCATTCGTTCGGTAACAAACTCAAGGGAATAATGAACAAAAATCATCAAGTCAATTTATTTCAAAACATGAATGTATTGATTTACATATGCTAAACCAATGAGTATATCAATACAAATAATTCCTTTATCCGGATTTAGTGAGAGTTCACAAATGGGCAGAAATTAAGGTAATTGAACGAGCCCGCACCATTTCTCACCCGTGAGCAACACTGCAGGAAGTGGGGCTGAAGACGAGCAATAAAAATGTGGGAATGTGTCGGCGGAACTTGTAACCCCATTCTTATTAAACTAAAACCTAGGGAATACACAGGAAGACATTTTATTACATGTCTTTAAATGACTCGCTTTGTCTACATATCAGGCTTTCACAAATCAAATCTAAGGGGCGTAGATGCAGTTTACATGCACACGCAAAGGAGGAGATCTTACCGCTCCTTTACGATCATTCACTGAATACAATCAAAGCCAAATGATTGCGATAAATCTAAAAAAGGACCCATGAGATGAGCGTAACCATTTTAGGAAAAAACTTTACACTGGTGTGGTTTCTCTCAAATCTACAATTATCTACAGCAGCTTTTTTTTTTACAAAAAAAAAAAAAAGAGGATTTTAAAACTAATTTAATTAAAACCTCTCGCACAGTGGGTAGAGGATGTTTGTGTGCAGTTGTGAAACAGGGCTCCGTTTCAGGCCGCGCAACAGGGCCCCGTTTCAGGCCGCGCAACAAGGCCCCGTTTCAGGCCGCGCAACAAGGCCCCGTTTCAGGCCGCGCAACAAGGCCCCGTTTCAGGCCGCGCAACAGGGCCCCGTTTCAGGCCGCGCAACAAGGCCCCGTTTCAGGCCGCGCAACAGGCCCCGTTTCAGGCCGCGCAACTTTTCAGCAGTGGTGGAAAAAGTACCCAAATTGTCAAAGATACCTTAATAGAAAATGACTCAAGTAAAAGTCACCCTGTAAAATACAACTTGAGTAAAAGTCTAAAAAGTATTTGGATTTAAATATACCTAAGTTTCAAAGGGAAAAGTAATTGCTAAAATATACTTAAGTATCAAAAGGAAAAGTATAAATAATTTAAAATTGCTTATATTAATAAGCAAAGGAGACAGCATCATTTTATTTATTTCTGTTTTCTTTCATTTACAGATCGCCACGGACACACTCCAACATCATTTACAGATCGCCACGGACACACTCCAACATCATTTACAGATCGCCACGGACAAACTCCAACATCATTTACAGATCGCCACGGACACACTCCAACATCATTTACAGATCGCCACGGACACACTCCAACATCATTTACAGATCGCTACGGACACACTCCAACATCATTTACAGATCGCCACGGGCACACTCCAACATCATTTACAGATCGCCACGGGCACACTCCAACATCATTTACAGATCGCCACGGGCACACTCCAACATCATTTACAGATCGCCACGGACACACTCCAACATCATTTACAGATCGCCACGGACACACTCCAACATCATTTACAGATCGCCACGGACACACTCCAACATCATTTACAAACTAAACATTTGTGTTTAGTGAGTCCACCAGATCAGGTAGTAGGGATGGCCAGGGATGTGCGTGAATTTGAGAATTTTCCTGTCCTACTAAGCATTCAAAGTGTAACGAGTACTTCTGGGTGTCAGGGAAAATGTACGAAGCAAGAAGTTCTCTTTAGGGACGTAGTGAAGTAAAAAATAAAAAGTTGTCAAAAATAAAAAATGGTAAAGTACAGACACCCCCCCCAAAAAATACTCAAGTAGTACTTGAAAGTATTTTTACTTTCCACCACTGCGTTTCAGCCGTGATATAGTGTATTTGTGTATATCTGTGTATATACACTATATTAGTGTATATCTGCGTGTTTGTAGTACTCACCAGACCGTTGGTATGGTTACACATGTCCCAGAGGGGGATGAGGGCGAGGGTGACGCGGCTACCGTCCTCTGTAGGAATCTGGTTCTGACGGGTCATCACCGAGGAAACCGCCCATCTATAGGGGTCAAAGGTCACGGTCAGCCAATTATCACATCAGCAACAAGACCCACTTTCCTGGACTAACCAATCGCAACAAGGGCCCTGTGATTTTCCGACATTCCAAACTGGGCTAACAGCGGTTCCTCCAAAAAGCCTTTGGCGCCACGGTGACAAGATAACACACGCCGTCCCAGCTCCGTCATTCCCACAACACGTTGCCCGGCGGGAGCGGAGGTCTGCGTCACACTCAACACAAATGGGAAGATGAAAAGAGGCCGCCGATAAATGATTCCCTCAAAACAAAAGAGCGAGGAGAATAAACGCTCCGTTTAAAAAATAAATTTAAAAAACGGGCCATCCTGGACGCCGGCAGTTGTTCTACATTCTCAGACTGTCTAACAGGCACGGACGGACATGCGCCGTGCGCACACAAAAAGTGGGGTGGAGGGCAAGCATTTCAAAAGCAGGCCGACGCGGGCACACACACACACACACACACACACCAACCTGTAGTCGTCGTACGTAAAGGCGTCCTTCAAGGGCAGTTTACTGGTGGTCGGATGAGTCTGGAAATTAAAGGTTAGGAGGAGAGAAAAAGAAGGACAGACGGAGGATGGGAGAAGAGAGAGAATACAAAAAATTAAATAATAAATCAGTGTGGAATTTGGTTATGCAGCTGATACTAACGAGAGTGTGTTAGTGGTGTGTGTAAATGTGTGTGAGGGGTGTGTTATTGAGTGCCATGCGTGTGTCTGTTAGAGGTGCGCGCATGTGTTAGCGTCCACGGTGCAAGCTAGGATCAGGATGGCGTTAGACCCCCATACATCACTGTCAACTTAATTTGTTGTGCCCAGCAGCCGTCATAAATCTGCTTCATCAATTTGGGTGACAGAGAGCCACCAGTGACACAGGAATCTACATTTAAAGCCACACACTGGACGCCTCCAAGGGCTCATTTACAACCTAGCAGGAGCTAGAGGGAGGGGGACTAGCACACTTCACGCCTAGAGAGAGAGAGAGCGTGAGCAGAGAGAGAGCGCGAGCAGAGAGAGAGAGAGAGAGAGCGCGAGCAGAGAGAGAGAGAGAGAGAGAGAGAGAGAGAGCGCGAGCAGAGAGAGAGAGAGAGAGCGCGAGCAGAGAGAGAGAGAGCGCGAGCAGAGAGAGAGAGCGCGAGCAGAGAGAGAGAGAGCGCGAGCAGAGAGAGAGAGAGCGCGAGCAGAGAGAGAGAGAGCGCGAGCAGAGAGAGAGAGCACGAGCAGAGAGAGAGAGAGCGCGAGCAGAGAGAGAGAGCGCAAGCAGAGAGAGAGAGCGCAAGCAGAGAGAGAGAGAGCGCGAGCAGAGAGAGAGAGAGAGAGCGCGAGCAGAGAGAGAGAGAGAGAGCGCGAGCAGAGAGAGAGAGAGAGAGAGAGAGAGAGAGAGCGCGAGCAGAGAGAGAGAGAGAGAGCGCGAGAGAGAGAGAGAGAGAGAGAGAGAGCAGAGAGAGAGAGAGAGCGCGAGCAGAGAGAGAGAGCGCGAGCAGAGAGAGAGAGCGCGAGCAGACAGAGCGCGAGCGCGAACAGAGCGCGAGCGCGAACAGAGAGCGAGCGCGAACAGAGAGAGAGCGCGAACAGAGAGAGAGCGCGAACAGAGAGAGAGCGCGAACAGAGAGAGAGCGCGAACAGAGAGAGAGCGCGAACAGAGAGAGAGCGCGAACAGAGAGAGAGCGCGAACAGAGAGAGAGCGCGAACAGAGAGAGAGCGCGAACAGAGAGAGAGCGCGAACAGAGAGAGAGCGCGAACAGAGAGAGAGCGCGAACAGAGAGAGAGCGCGAACAGAGAGAGAGCGCGAACAGAGAGAGAGCGCGAACAGAGAGAGAGCGCGAACAGAGAGCGCAGAGAGAGCGCAGAGAGAGAGAGAGCTCAGAGAGAGAGCACAGAGAGAGAGAGAGCGCAGAGTGAGAGCACAGCGAGAGCGCAGAGAGAGAGCACAGAGAAAGAGAGCGAGCAGAGGGAGCAGAGAGAGCGAGCAGAGGGAGCGAGCAAGCTTCGACAATGTACAGACTCAGTGAGCATAGCCTTGCTATTGAGAAAGGCCGCCGTGGGCAGACCTGGCTCAACAGAAGACAGGCTATTTGCACACTGCCCACAAAATGAGGTGGAAACTGAGCTGCACTTCCAAACCTCCTACACAAAGAATTAGAAAACAAACCCAATTTTGATAAACTCCCATATCTACTGGGTGAAATACCACAGTGTGCCATCGCAGCAGCAAGATGTGTGACCTGTTGCCACAAGAAAAAGGGCAACCAGCGACGAACAAACACCATTGTAATTCCAACCTATATTTATTTTCCCTTTTGTACTTTAACTATTTGCACGTTACAACACTCTATACAGACATGACATTTCAAATGTCTATATTATTTTGGAACTTCTGTAAGTGTAATGTTAACTGTTCATTTTATTGTTTATTTCACTTCTGTTAATTCTCTACTTCACTTGCTTTGGCAATGCAAACATATGTTTCCCATGCCAATAAAGCCCCTTGAATTGAATTGAGCGAGCAGAGAGCGAGCGAGGGGGCAGAGAGCGAGCGAGGTGGCAGAGAGCGAGCGAGGTGGCAGAGAGCGAGCGAGGGGGCAGAGAGCGAGCGAGGGGGCAGAGAGCGAGCGAGGGGGCAGAGAGCGTAGCACCGGGGTCTATTAACGGTGCTTCCTGAAGCTCTTTCCCCTGTCCCCAACATGCAAAGGGAGCTGCAGTAAAAATAGACTCGAGTTCAGTAGGAAACCCAGAGTAAGACATTGTAGCGAAGGCTCTCGCTCGGTTACACACACAACCACCTCGTGGTGTACGTGTGGTGGTAGGTCATTAACACAACGTGTCTGACTGATCGGCCTGTTTACCCATCGGTCTCTTCAAAGTAGTATTCCGTGGATTATAATAGGGAGTGTTGAGGGAGTTGACATACACAGGCTAGGCTGGTTAAGGTAAGAGCGGTCACATCATCTTTCTCCCACTGGGCGGATGGCTGGTGTGGCAGGGTGGGTGCGTGTAATAGAGACAGTCTGGCAGTGACACTGATTCATCCCTACAGTAAAGTGAGGAGAATCACGCTCACTGGGCCACATGACGCGCACTGTCCAACCCTAACCCACCCCCCCCCTACCTCAAATAAGCCTAAAGTTCAATAGAAGGTGCTACTTTAACTCTTAGACACTCAGACGATGGGTTGACAGGGTGTTCCCAAATATTGAGGCACGGTGATGGGATAACACCCCAGCAGCTCCCTCTTCCTCCCCCACCCTGGTTGTGACTGAGAGGTAGGGGTGCGGAGGAGCAGTGTTGAGCCTCGTCCTGCTCCGACATCCATTAAAAGATAAGAGTCTCGGCTGGCGGATGGATCCTAGCGGAGAGGAGGGGCGTCGTCGAGCCCAGCAGCCATACCTGATCCCAGGCTGGGGCCTGTCTGCTGCCTGACTGTGGACGTGACATGGAAGGGCAGGAGAGGAAGAGGAGAAGCACACATTGATCGGGCGCTGCGCCAACCGGTGTATTTACACGTATAGCCTTTCAAAGGGGTTGGGATCCAACCTGAAGTAACTGTAGCAGATATTTGCCTTGTAGATTTTCTTGCCTTCGTCCAAGATGAAAAAGTTACCAGAATGGTAAATCCTGACCGTTGTGAATGTAAATAAATAACATTTTTCCCGCCATGTTACAGTGTATGACGGCGGGATGCGCCCCACACGGCGTGGGTCTCCATCGTTCTCATTTGACTCGTCAGAGAGGGAGAGAAGGTTAGACAGATGGATACCTGGAGCGCCTCAGAGAGGAAGGGAAACGACACCACCGGGACACTAAACCATTTCTCATCTCACACACACACACACTCCAAGGTTACTTTGCATTCGCTGCATACAGAGGTCACCTTATGAGATCCGCACACACAAAACTACAAACACACACAGTCCCCACTGGAAGGGAGAGGCACTCTGCTATGCTTCACTTAGAAAGACATGTAGAACTGACTGACTGTGTGTGTGGATCACAAGGAAGGGGGGCTGGGATGGACTGGACAGGGAGGGAGAGAAGAGGTTTTTTTTTGTCAGTCTCCAAGCCACTCAACATGTACGGAAGGTACAATCAGGTCAATTCAATTCAAAGCCAATGCGACAAGCTAATTTTCCAGCCCGGTCATCTGCGGCCGGCCCGCTTTAGAAAAACAGAGAGAGGCTGACGTTGACAGTAGTCATTACACTGACACCAGCCCCCAACCTGAGCAGAGGACAGGAGAGAGGAATGAGAGACGGGGGAGGGGGGCAGAAGAGGGATGAGTGAGGGAAGAAGGAGTAGAGGAGAGCAAAGGAGAGGGAAAGGATGAAGAGGTGCGGCAAAGATGACAAAATAATGAAAGAGTGAGCGTGGAGAGGGGGTGAAAGGAGACAGTGGAGAAGAGAGGAAATGTGGCCAGGACACACACACACACACACACCAAGCCAACCGAGAAGGAGAGTTCACAAAGTTAGGAGGAGACATCTCAACACATCACCTTACTTTCACTGTTCAACACCACGGCCATGAGGTGTCTGGGCTTCCGGCACAACTCCATCACCCCACAAAAGGAATAACATATTAGAGATGCTGCTGTTCCCCCACATGTTCTTTTACCATAATTAGAGTCATTTACATTTCTTGTTTTTTTCCCCCAGTTGTTCTGTTTCCTGATGTTTGCTTATTAAAGTCTTTGGGTTTTAGCAGCAGTATATAACACCTATGTGCTATTATTATAACATGGGCGGGAAAACAACTATGCTCACGGCATCAGTATTACATTCATATTTTACCTTCATATCACACATATCATATGTACAACCCACCACTACCACCTTGTGGTCATTGTTGGTACTGTCTTTATATAGAGGCGACTAGGGGTGTAATCTTTAGTTTTGTTCCGTTTACCTCTGTTTGGTTCCTAGTGACGACACTCCTGCTGTCAAGACCACAAAACAAAACATTTCTGTCAAATAGCAGCCACTTTATAATTCACTATTCTCCTTAATTCAGTCAAATGCATGAAAGCAAAGATTGAGAGGAAAAGGTAACTAGGGATGAGGGTGAGTACTCAATTCAAAGTCTGCACCAGATTCTAAACGAGTAATTAACAAGTGAAATGTATAAACCCTGACCAAGTAATGTTTACTTTCGTGGAGTAAGTACAATGAAAATATTTCAAATGACATGATGAATGATATTAGGACTAGTAATAAACCATAATCTAGCCCTCCATTTGGCAAATCTCTATCCACCTGATTCCTGCTTACAAGCTAAAGCAGGAAGCGCCAGTGACTCACTCACTCAATATGGAAGTGGTCTGATGACGCAGTTGCTAAGCTACACTACTGTCTTGCTAGCACAGACTGGAATATGTTCCGGAATACATCCGATGGCATTGAGGAGTGTGTCGATGAAGTAGTCCCCATAGTGACCGTACATACATAAACCAGAAGCCATGGATTACAGGCAACATCCCCACTGAGCTAAAGAGTAGAGCTGCCTCTTTCAAGGACTGGGACACTAACCCATCCCGCTATGCACTCCGACGAACCAATCAACAGGCAATCAGATGTGGCAGGGCTTGCAAACCATTACAGACTACAAAAGGAAACCCAGCCACGAGCTGCCCAGTGACACGAGCCTACCAGGCAAACAACACTAAAGCATGCATGAGTGCACCAGCTGTTCCGGACGACTATGTGATCATGGTCTCAATAGCCGATGCGAGTAACACCTTTAAAAAGGTGAACTGGCAAGTGTCTTCACTGACATTTTCAACCTGTCCCTGACAGAGTCTGTAATACCAACATGTCTTAAGCAGACCACCATAGTCCCTGTGCCCAAGGTAACCTACCTAAATGACTACCGACACCTAGTACTCACATCTCTAGCCATGAAGTGCTTTGAGAGGCCAGAAACCCTAGACCCACTCCAATTTGAAGACCGCACCAACAGCCCGCACTGGCGTGGTGCCAGGACAACAACCTCTCCCTCAGTGTATCAAGACAAAGGAGCTGATCATGGACTACAGGAAAAGGAAGATCGAGTACACCCCCATTCACATCGACGGGGCTGTCATGGAGCAGTTTGAGAGCTTCAAGTTCCTTGGTGTCCACATCACCAACAAACTAACATGGTCCAAACACACCAAGACAGTCGTGAAGAGGGCACGACAACGCCTATTCCCCCTCGGCAGACTGAAAAGATTAGGCATGGGTCGTCAGGTCCTCAAAAAGTTCTACAGCTGCTCCATCGAGAGCATCCTTACTGGTTGCATCACCGCCTGGTATGGCAACTACTCGGCATCCAACCGCAAGGTGCTACAGAGGGTCGTGCATATGGCCCTAGTCAGACCGTTCTCTCTGCTACCACATGGCAAGCGGCGCCGGAGAGCCATGTCTGGGTCCAAAAGGCTCCTTAACACCTTCTACCCCCAAGCCATAAGACTGCTGAACAGTTAATCAAATGGCCACCCAGACTATTTGCATAAACCCCCCCGCCTGCTTTATGCTGCTGCTACTCGCTGTTTATCATCTATGCATAGTGACTTTACCCCTACCTACATGTACATATTACCTCAACATGTACCCCCGCACATTGACTCGCTACAGGTACCCTCTGTATATATAGCCTCGTCATTGTTATTTTATTGTGCGACATCTGTTTTTTTTACTTTTAGTTTATTCAGTCAATATGATCTTAACTCTTCATTTTCTTAAAGCTGCATTGTTGGTTAAGGGCTCGTAAAGTAAGCATTTCACAAAAAGGTCTCCACCTGCTGCATTCGGCGCATGTGACAAATACAATTCTACTTTTGATTTGAGCCACCCACCTTCAACGGAGAACTAAGAAACATTTCATCAAAAACATGTCAACACACCAGTCCAGATCAGCCAAGAGACAATGACAAACGCGAACTATTGCCATGATGAATATTTCATATTGAGGTCTCATCTCGACAGTAATGTGAAATGTGAATGTTTTTTTCCTCTTCTCTAATTGAGTTATTTAAATGACAGAAACAAAGCGCTCGAACTAAAGAAAGTGAAAATAATTTAGAGAAATGTTATTTTCTTATTGCTCCTCCAGTTCCTTTGCTAAGAAAGGGGACGACAGAACCTAAAGAGAGTCGTCTGGTCCACGAGCCCAAATGTCACCCTACACAGTGCACTACTATTGACCAACGCCCTATGGCTCTAATGCGTTTGAGACGCAGCCCTAGTATTCATTGGTTTGATCAAAAGGGAGAGCTGGAATGAATACCTCATTTTAACATGTCAGTTAATAACTTTAAATTAGCATACTGGGAGAGAGATTTGCATCACAATATCTGCCTTGCGTTTCTTCGATTTCATAATAAAACTGTAATCACGTCGTCTCTCCGTCTTCCTCTCTGAAGCTACCTACAGCTGTCTACAGATAAACCTTTCAAACCTAACGGCTAGAGAGGAGCGGTACCGGTATTAACCCCTAAGTAGTCGACCATTCAACCATTATGAATTTTATATCTACAGTATAGAGCCTGTATTTTATCATGCCGCTCATGTGGAAATTTCAGTCATAGATTGCTTGAGAACGTTGTGAATGACACCGACTCTCCCCCCAAAATGTGAATAAAGATCATAAATGTGTTGTATATATTGTGGTAAATATCATGTTACAGTACTCACCCACAAACACTGTCTGTATCCCAAATGGCACCGTATTCTCTATAGTCACTACTGTCACCAAAAGATGTACACAATATAGTGAAGAGCAATAGTAGTGCATCCACCAATCACACAGGAGCTGTTTTCAGTTCAGACTAAGAGCTTTAGGAGAAGAAACAGCTCCTCCTGTTGGTAATACGATGGTCATACAGGACAGGAACCACCCATGCCTGCCCCTCTCTCTCTGTGTCATTAGCAGCTTATCAGGTGCTCTGAAATTGGGTGCAAGAGTCAATTCTGAAGCTGCTCTCCTCATTTCCCTACAGCTGGGAGCCTCTTCAAACCCAATCCCTCTCGCCGGGCACCCACTGACAGACAGGTGGACGTGCAAAGACCGAGAGATGGAAGGACAGAGAGATGTAAGGACGGGAAAGGAGAGAGAGAGGGGCAGACAGAGAGAGACCTGACTGACTTTTAACAAGAGCCAAAACAAACCCAGCACAGAGATTTACTCTGTACCTGGCTTCAAGGTGAACGTTATACAGCGATAGCTCTTTCTTTAGGAGATCAATCAAGGCTTTGGATCTGCGAGTTTGACGACACTAAGAACTGGGATCTGAATTGAAGGTTCCAAAGTTCACATGAACACCGTCTGGCACAAAAATATATCACAGAAAGAGTCAGAATTGTTAGAAATAATTCTGTGGGAAAGTTAACCTGAGCATGCCCAAATAAAAAGGTAGTCATCTGAAAATTAAACCATGTTCATAATTATCCTTAAGGTCTATATGGAGTTAAGGCTTTACTTGAAAAGTTTAAGTAGGAAATTGGAAGAATTTCAGCTTCAAAACAGCTTCAGTCAATCACATTTCATGGCTTTTTGAAACGAGATCACAGAATTTGTTTCGCCACTCACAGCTGTCCCCCAGTGTCCGTTATGAAGAAAAAGTGTCTTGAGTTGTATTTGTGTGTTCTACTTTCCTGTAGAAATAGGGGGTGACTGGACAGGCAATTTTAACATCCATATTTCGTTCTTTTTTTTGTTTTTGGGGGGGGGGGGGGGGGGGGGGTGGAGTAAAACATGCACCTTACAGGGCTCCCGAGTGGCGCAGCGGTCTAAGACACTGAATCTCAGTGCAAGAGGTGTTACTACAGTCACTTGTTCAAATCCAGGCTGCTTCACATCCGGCCGTGATTGGGAGTCCCATAGGGCGCCGTATAATTGGCCCAGCATCGTCAGGGTTTGGCCGTCACTTGTTCTCAACTGACTTTCCTAGTTAAATAAAAGGTTAAATACAAAATAAACTAGGCCTACTATATTTATTTCTCAACTGTCCTAATATTAAAACACATTGCTTATATTTACAACAGGAGTATAGCCGACCTGTATGGCATGAAAATGAACCACGTGAAAAAATTGTCCTCATTTACTATTTAAAGTGCAAAGATGACATGTATTTTTCCCCACTGCCCCTGTTTCGATACAGGTGCATGATAATGGTCCACATACAGTGGGGAGAGCAAGTATTTGATGCCGATTTTGCAGGTTTTCCTACTTACAAAGCATATAGAGGTCTGTAATTTGTATCATCATAGGTACACTTCAACTGTGAAAGACGGAATCTAAAACAAAAATCCAGAAAATCACATTGTATGATTTTTAAGTAATCAATTTGAATGTTATTGCATGACATAAGTATTTGATACATCAGAAAAGCAGAACTTCATATTTGGTACAGAAACCTTTGTCTGCAATTACAGAGATCATACATTTCCTGTAGTTCTTGACCAGGTTTGCACAAACTGCAACAGGGATTTTGGCCCACTCCTCCATACAGACCTTCTCCAGATCCTTCAGGTTTCGGGGCTGTCGCTGGGCAATATGGACTTTCAGCTCCCTCCAAATATTTTCTATTGGGTTCAGGTCTGGAAACTGGCTAGGCTACTCCAGGACCTTGAGATGCTTCTTACGGAGCCACTCCTTAGTTGCCCTGGCTTTGTGTTTTGGGTCATTGTCATGCTGGAAGACCAAGCCACAACCCATCTTCAATGCTCTTACTGAGGAAAGGAGGTTGTTGGCCAAGATCTCGCGATACATGGCCCCATCCATCCTCCTCTCAATACGGTGCAGTCGTCCTGTCCCCTTTGCAGAAAAGCATCCCAAAGAATGATGTTTCCACCTCCATGCTTCACGGTTGGGATGGTGTTCTTGGGGTTGTACTCATCCTTCTATTCCTCCAAACACAGCGAGTGGAGTTTAGACCAAAAAGCTATATTTTTGTCTCATCAGACCACATGACCTTCTCCCATTCCTCCTCTGGATCATCCAGATGGTCATTGGCAAACTTCAGACGGGCCTGGACATGCGCTGGCTTGAGCAGGGGGACCTTGCGTGCGCTGCAGGATTTTAATCCATGACGGCGTAGTGTGTTACTAATGGTTTTCTTTGAGACTGTGGTCCCAGCTCTCTTCAGGTCATTGACCAGGTCCTGTCGTGTAGTTCTGGGCTGATCCCTCACCTTCCTCATGATCATTGATGCCCCACGAGGTGAGATCTTGCATTGAGCCCCAGACCGAGGGTGATTGACCGTCATCTTGAACTTCTTCCATTTTCTAATAATTGCGCCAACTGTTGTTGCCTTCTCACCAAGCTGGTTGTCTATTGTCCTGTAGCCCATCCCAGCCTTGTGCAGGTCTATAATTTTATCCCTGATGTCCTTACACAGCTCTCTGGTCTTGGCCATTGTGGAGAGGTTGGAGTCTGTTTGATTGAGTGTGTGGACAGGTGTCTTTTATACAGGTAACGAGTTCAAACAGGTGCAGTTAATACAGGTAATGAGTGGAGAACAGGAGGGCTTCTTAAAGAAAAACTAACAGGTCTGTCAGAGCCAGAATTCTTACTGGTCGGTAGGTGATCAAATACTTATGTCATGCAATAAAATGTTAATTAATTACTTAAAAATCATGTGATTTTCTGGATTTTTGTTTTAGATTCCGTCTCTCACAGTTGAAGTGTACCTATGATATAAATTACAGACCTCTACATGCTTCGTAAGTAGGAAAACCTGCAAAATCGGCAGTGTATCAAATACTTGTTCTCCCCACTGTATTATTTATACATAAACACAAGATTAAATCAAGAATAGTCTGATGGGTGACAATATTAACTAAAGTGGCCAAATAACTTCTTAAAATTAAGCACATGAATCCACTTTACAAGGCGTATAGAGCTTAACTGGTATACATAAGCAGCGCGTGAGTTTGGGGAAGATAATTTTCACCATAGAAATGCACCCTTATCATAAAAGCATTACATGCATAATTGCATTTGCGGTCAATTTTGATAATGGTGTTTTCTGCTAATGGAACATTTGAGCTTATAGCCTACTGCCATGTGTGAGCATTGCTGCGCTTATGTGAAGAAATAGCCTAATCGTTTTTCAACATTTTAAGCTAAAAGTTCTGATCTGTTGCATTAGCCTCATTGCGTAAAAAAAAAATTCTTGATGCTAGTGGTTGTATTAATTTGGGATCTATCGCATCCCACAACTGTCCCAGACTATGTTTGGAATATTTATTTCTCGCACAGAATAGGGTGACTTTTATACTATGGGGAACAGTAGATTAACATTGGCTAGTGCTTTTGCTGTTCGTAAGGCCTACTCATCTCGTTGGTTGACGAAAATTAAAGATGGACAGTTCTTCAAATATCGTCAAGATGCACCTCCGAATTGGATAAGGACGCGCACAGTTGTGTCCCCGATGTGTCGGTCTTCACTTGTAGCCTGTGAGAAAGACCCAATCACGTGATGGAGGGCCATGTGAGTGAGATATGATTCGGAGCGCTCAGCATTCAGGGAGAAGGGCACAACGGCCACAAAAGGCATGGATTTTTTTAGGGTGCATTACGGCTACATAAAATGATATAAAATTCTAGGCATTATCAAGTGCTTGTCAAATTGTGAATGAGAGACTGATGAAGTGTGTACAGCCTGCGCAAAAAACAAAGCAGAGCTCATACCTTTCAAGCAACTTTTTTCAAATCATTAGTCTCAAAATGCAGCCTTACAATGTATTAAACATCTAAACGTAAAGCTCAACGTTTGTAGAACACCTAAAGTTACATTAACTCTAAATTAAGCATATAGGAGTACCGATTTGTGTTAACCACTCAACACAGAATAGCCAGCCGTAAGTGCGCACTCCCCCAAATCAATTGGAGAAAAAAATCCTTTCTATTTTATTCAAGCTGGTACAGGTACATAGATCGTAGATGTTCCAAACTTCTGCATCAGTGACTTGTAGGCTGTGTGGAAGCCTACAAGTTAATGTTAATTAACTGTCAATTACCGTGAGACAGTTATTTGCTTGACAATCACCAGCTGACAAAATTGTGACCCGCCACAGCCCTAACTGTTTCTTAGATAGAAAGACGAGAAGAGTGTTTAGAAACAATATGTGAAAAGTCCAAGTGTCTTTTTCAAATTTACTCCTCAGTCTACCCATGGCAAACACACACAGAAGAGACTGTCTACACACAACATACGTTTCAAGATTTTTGCAAAGTCAGCAGCAGAAGTTGTGCAAAGCCCGTACAGGCAGGCAGTATCGCATCCTCCTTCCTGATCAACAGTTGTTGCAATCTCAGGGTCATGGGAGTGTTGCACAATGTTGCAATCATGAACAAAGCTTTGTTTTAGGTGCAATGAAACGCAACTTTTACTAGAATATCCCAAATGACAACGCATGGACAGAGCCCTCCCACTCACCTGGGATGACCTTGTAGGAGTCTTTAGAAAAACTAGTTAGAATAGGAGCATTTTAATTTAATGAGTTATGAGAAGTGAAGCAGACCCATATGCATTGGGTGCATTACCTAATTAGGGGTGTCCACCCACAGTGCCTAGAATGACAAATCATTTTATTTTACTCATCTTAACAGAACATGTAACTCGAGGATGCAACGGCAGGTGTCCTTACCGAATTCCGATTTGCACTTTGAAGATGCCACATTTACTTTTCCTCAGGCAACAAGACGAGTAATGAACATCGAAAATTCTCTAGCCTATGTCAATCTAATATACATATAGAAAAGTTTACCTATTCTAATGGTCAGCTTTCATTCTGTGTGAGAAATAGCCAATTCCGATGGCACGATAGACCTCAAATGCATACAACCAGTAGGCTACAGTACATTTTTTAAAAAACTTTAAAAAGCAATGAGGCTGATGCAACTGACCATAACGATTAGCTAAATATTTATAAACTATTATTTATTCACATCATAATCACAGCAATGCGCACAAGGCAGTAGCCTACACTTGAATGTTCATTCCATAATGCAATTAGTGGGAAAATACTGTTGTCAAAAGCACACGCCAGCAGTTTCACCTGACAGATTACATAATTTTTTTTAAAGAAGGGAGATCTAAAGATGCAACAAATTTCATGGGTTGATAATATGACTAAGATTGTGCCTTTTGGCTACTGGACAATGAAAGAAAGTTTAAGGAAAAAAATGATATTTATAAAAAATGTGCCTCTACACTGAACAAAAAAATAAATGCAAAATGCAACAATTTCAAAGATTTTACAGTCACAGTTCATAAGAAAATCAGTCAATTGAAATGAATAAATTTGCCCCTAATCTATGGATTTCACATGACTAGGAATAAAGATATGAATCTGTTAAAAAAATAAAATAGGGGCGTTGGTCAGAAAACCAGTCAGTATCTGGTGTGACCACCATTTGCGTCACCAAGTGCGATGCATCTCCTTCACATAGAGTTGATCAGGCTGTTGATTGTGGCCTGTGGAATACAATGGCTCTTCAATGGTTATTGCGAAGTTGCTGGATATTGGCGGGAACTGGAACATGCTGTCATACCAGTCGATTTAGAGCATCCCAAACATGGGTGACATGTCTAGTGAGTATGCAGGCCGTGGAAGAACTGGGACATTTTCAGCTTCCAGGAATTGTGTACATATCCTTGCGACACGGGGCCATGCATTATCATGCTGAAACTGCAGATTAATGGAATCTCGTCGCAGTATCTCTGTGCATTCAAATTGCCATAGATAACATATAATTGGGTTCATTGTCTGTAGCTTATGCCTGCCCATACCCTAACCCCACCAGCACGGGGCACCTTGTTCACAACGTTGAAATCAGCAAACCACTCGCCCACACAACGC
The DNA here is from genome assembly GCF_045791955.1 of Oncorhynchus clarkii lewisi. Lineage (NCBI taxonomy): Eukaryota > Metazoa > Chordata > Actinopteri > Salmoniformes > Salmonidae > Oncorhynchus > Oncorhynchus clarkii. The sequence goes on from NC_092165.1 coordinate 30,838,895, forward strand.
CATACATGCAGTCTGCCCGGTTGACACTAGGATATAGTTGACACTAGGATTCCGTGAAGAGCACACTTCTCCAGCGTGCCAGTGGCCGACTGAAGTCGGTTACCAGGCTGAACTGCAGTCAGGTCAAGAACCTGGTGAGATGGATAAGAACGCAGATGAGCTTCCCCGAAGACTGTTTCTGGCAGTTTTTGCAGCCATTTTTTGTTGTGCAAACCCAGTTTCATCAGCTGTCCGGGTGGCGGGTCTCATACGATCCCACAGGTAAAGAAGCCACAAGGTGGAGGTCCTGGGCTGAGAAAGAAGCTTTTTGTGCATATGGAAAATTTCTGGGATCTTTTTTTTCAGCTCATGAAACATGGGACCAACACTTCACATGGTGCGTTTATATTTTTGTTCTGTATATATGGTATGCCAACAGTGTGCAACAATGCATCATTTATCATAACCATCCCAGATAACCAATCCTAATGGCTTCATATACAGTGCCTTCGGAAAGTATGACTTTGTCCACATTTTGCGACGTTACAGCCTTATTCTAAATGGTCGCCCCCCCCCCCCCCCCCCAATCTACAAACAATACCCCAAAAAGACAAAGCAAAAATAGGTTAGAATTGGTAAATTTATTACAAATAAAAAAACCTGAAATCTCACATTGACCCTTTACTAAGTTCTTTGTTGAAGCACCTTTGGCAGCGATTACAGTCTCGAGTCTTCTTGGGTATGATGCTACAAGCTTATCACACCTGTATTTCGGGTGGCTTCTCCCATTCTTCTCTGCAGATCCTCTCAAGCTCTGTCAGGTTGGATGGGGAGCGTTGCTGCACAGCTATTTTCAGGTCTCTCCAGAGATGTTCGATCAGGTTCAAGTCCAGGCTCTGGCTGAGCCACTCAATGACATTCAGAGACATGTCCAAAAGCCACTCCTGCGTTGTATTGGCTGTGTGCTTAAGGGCGGCCAGCTCTCAGAAGAGAAATGGTGGTTCATAACTTACTCACTTTAAGAATGTGTTCTTGGGGACCTTCAAAGCTGCAGAAATGTTTTGGTACCCTTGTCCAGATCCGTGCCTCGACACAATCTTGACTCGTAGCTCTAAGGACAATTCCTTTGACCTCATGGCTTGGTTTTTGCTCCGACATGCACGGTCAACTGTGGGACCTTATATAGGAGGCAGAACCTTTTGAAATCATGTCCAGTCTTTTGAATTTTACCACAGGTGGAATCCAATCAAGTTGTAGAAACAGCTCAAGGATGATCAATGGAAACAGGATGCACATTTCGAGTCTCATAGAAAAGGGTCTGAATACTTATGGAGTATTGTGAGTAGATTGATGAGGGAAAAAATTATTAGAGTAAAGGCTGAAAACGTAACAAAATGTGGAAAAAGTGAAGGGGGCTGAATACCTTCTGAATGCACTGTATATTAGAGTGAAAAACATGTAATAACAGAATAAAATACAACACTGAAGTGATTCGCATCTCACGTCTGGAACAATTATTCTCAAAGAACAATCACTTGAAATGGGGCTCAATTCGGCAAGTTGAAAGACATTTTCAGGGTTACAACCAAACTCTGTCTTTTCAATAGACAGGTGTTCGATTTACTTTATCAGACCAGTTTCTTGGAATTTTCTATACGGATTAACAATTCTACATTGAACACTGCATGGGGATGAATTATGGCCACAGCATCAGTTTGATCCGGAAGTCTATTGACACACCAAAATGTGTCAGTTTAAGCTAGAGATATCTGTTTTCATGCATGGGCTGCGTCTCAATCCACCACGTCAGCCTTGCGCATCTGCAGTCGAAGGTGGCTGAGCTACAGTGGTGTTTGTCAGACCAGGAGACGGGTCTTAATGACCGACGAAAATAAGCTCCGTCTTTATCAAACTAATATTTGTGCATATTTTCAGTGTGGTAATAGCCTAGGCTAACCAATTCTAAATGCCACTAGCAATTTAACAAAAGTAGGGTCGTAACTGAGGTAAGTTGACACAGCCACAAAGTAATGAACCCTGCTTGTTTCTACAATTTTGCATCTAAAAATCTGATTTTAAACCTAACCCTTAACCACACAGTTAAAAACTTATGCCTAACCTTAAATTAAGACCAAAAAGCACATTTCTGTTTATGAATTTTCATAGAGCCAATTTTGACTTTGTGGGTACCGTAACTAGTGACAACCACAAAGTAGCCTAAACAGACAATTATGCAAATATTCCAAAACTGCAGCTCATTGTTGGAACACTTATTCATTCCCCTAGTCCATTTCGAATTTGTGATAAAAACTATAATTTCACATGGAATGTCGCTTGCGTATCCCATCAGTTCAATAAGTTTATATCAACAATTATTTCTATAGGCACACACAGCACGCATGTGTAGAGCAAGCAGTCGGAAAGCAATTGCGTGAGGGATGAAGGGGAAAGGGATTTAGGAGGCAGAACTGTGTGATGCGTAAACTGTGTGATGCTTGGCTTGGTTTATTTTTTGTTGTGTTCCGCAAATGCACATGTACAAATGGAACACTAGAGCCAGAGCAAATTAACGTCGTCTTCAAGACAACATTTTGACCAAATAGTTTTCCAGTATTTGGAGAATTAAATTATTTAATTTTTATGTAAATTCTCTCTGGTTAAATAGTGTTCTAACAGTCCGAGTACTTGATTACTCATGCCCATCAATGTGTGTAACGCGCTGAAGCCTGCCTTCCGTTGCCTAATGCATTTGAATGGTAAAAGGGAAGCACGCTTCAATTACCACCTGAGAAAGAGAACTTTTGCTCTTTTTAAAATCGTGGCCATCAAAACGGTTTTTAACACACAATTGCATTTACAACTGTTAAGCAATGGTTGAGCTTATTAAAAGCACGTTTCACTCCAGCAGCAACGAATGAGCTGTTTGAAAAGTTGTAGCAGCAACTCTAGCGCTGTCTGACAGGTTCTCTTCTCAAAGGCTCTGTATGCTGTGATATGCGCGTGTGATAAGCATAATGACTGACAAAAATACACAAGAGCCAATTTAATTCCACTAAATTAGGCAAATTAACCTATACACCTAGACCAATAAACCTGGCCAGTCAAATGTAAATATATTTCCATCAATTGGTATTTCAATCAATGAATAGGCTAAAAGCATTATTTTGCAATGGGATTTTCCTGCATCTCCCAGGCTAATTTTTTGGGATCGGACCAAAAGCTTACCGGCTAACGGAAGCCCTGGTGTGTGAAAAAGCAAGCGACTGAGAATGAGAGACAGCAAGTGAGTGAGTGAGTGTGAGAGCGAACAAATACCCATCTGCCATTCACCTGGATGACCTTGTAGAAGTATGCATACTGCCGAGCGGTGTTCTTGTACTGGCTGAGGACGTCTTGGATGGCCTGAGTGGACAGCAGGTGGCGCACTTCCTCCTCCTCGTAGTAGAGAGGGGTGTCGTAGTCCCCGGGGAGGGTCTTGATGTAGGGCAGCCAGGGGGAGGAGGGGTCAGCCCGCTCACACAGCAGGTGGAGGGCCAGAGTCACATTACCCATGGCCTGGAGAATACGGTCCTGGCTGTACAGGGGACCTGGGAGGGAGAGAAGAGAATTTACATAGAGAACAGTGTGTGTGTGGACCCTAGGGGAGGACAAAGCACAAGGGGTTTCAAATGTCAGAGCTCAAAGCCTTGTCAAATTAAAACTTTATTTGTCACATGAGCCTAATACAAAAGGTGTAGTACACCTTACAGTGAAATGCTTACTTACAAGCCCTTAACCAACAATGCAGTTTAGAAAAGTAAAAAAAAAAAAAAAATATTAGTAAAAAATTTAAATAACAAATAATTAAAGGAGCAGCAGTAAAATAACAGTAGCAAGGCTATATACAGGGGCATCATGAAGAACAAGGAACACACCAGACAGGTCCGAGATACTGTTGTGAAGAAGTTTAAAGCCGGATTTGGATACAAAAAGATTTCCCAAGCTTTAAACATCCCAAGGAGCACTGTGCAAGCGATAATATTGAAATGGAAGGAGTATCAGACCACTGGTACAATGTGCTGGGGCACAGGTTATGCGAGGTAATATGTACATGTAGGTAGAGTTAAAGTGACCACGCTTTGAAAATAAACAGAGTAGCAGCAGCTTAACAGAGGGGGAACAATGCAAATAGTAGCCATTTGATTAGCTGTTCAGGAGTCTTATGGCTTGGAAGGTAGAAGTTGTTAAGAAGCATTTTGGACCTAGACATGGCGCTCCGGCACCGCTTGAAGTGCAGTAGCAGAGAGAACAGTCTATGGACTAGGGCCTTCCTCTGACACCACCTATAGAGGACCTGGATGGCTGGAAGCCTTGCCCCGATGAGGTACTGGGCCGTACGCACCATCCTCTCTAGTGCCTTGCGGTCGGAGGCCGAGCAGTTGCCATACCAGGCAGTAATTCAACCGGTCAGGATGCTGCCGATGGTGCAGCTGTAGAACTTTAAGGATCTGAGGACCCATGCCAAATTTTTTCAGTCTCGGGGGGGGGGGGGGCTGTGTCGCACCCTCTTAACGACTGTCTTGGTATGTTTGGACCATGATATAGTTTTTTGATGATCTGGACACCAAGGAACTTGAAGCTTTCAAACTGCTCCACGACAGCCCTGTCATTGAGAATGGGGGCATACTCGGTCCTCCATTTCCTGTAGTCCACAATCATCTCCTTTGTCTTGATCACGTTGAGGGAAAGGTTGTTATCTTGGCACCACAAGGCCAGGTCCCTGAGCTCCTCACTATAGGCTCTCATCGTTGTCGGTGAACAGGCCTACCACTGTTGTCGTCAGGCAAACTTAATGATGGTGTTTGGGAGTCTTGTCTGGCCATGCAGTCATGAGTGAACAGGGAGCACAAGAGGGGACTAAGCGCACACCCCTGAGGAGCCCCTGTGTTGAGGATCAGCGTGGCAGATGTGTTGTTACCAACCCTTACCACCTGGGGGTGGCCTGTCAGGAAGTCCAGGATCCAGTTGCAGTGGGAGGTATTAAGTCCCAGGGTCCTTAGCTTAGTGATGAGCTTTGAGGGAACTATGGATTTGAACACTGAGCTGTAGTCAATGAATAGTATTACAGTTAATGTCCAGTTGGTAGGATATTTGTGATCGTAGCTCATGTATTTAGTTATCCAATGATTGCGGGTTGGCTAATAGGACTGATGGTAGAGGCAGATTACCCACTCGCTGCCGGATCCTTACAAGGCACCCAGACCTACGTCCCAAATATATCTGTCTCCTGCCAATGATGGGGATGTGGGCCATGTTGGGTCTCTGAAGTAAATCCTTCGTGTCTGACTAATTAAAGAAAAAATGTGTCCAGTACGAAGTGTGTAATCGCTGTCCTGATATCCAGAAGGTATTTTCAGTCATAAGAGACAACATTATGTACAAAATAAGTTTCAAATAATGCGGAGAGGGGGAACACGCACAATTGGTTATGAGACTGTAAAAACGGCAGCCATATTCTCCGGGGCCATTATTATGTTTTTTTAATGGTAGGATCTTTATTTTCTCCACGTGCAATAGTTCTTCCACCAACAAATTGACTGGTATGTCCAGTTTGTCTGTATGTAACTGAACTTACACATTATGGGCAAAAACACAGTATATTTTTTTAAATAAAAGTTCTAAATACGCTTTATGAGCAATTCATGACCTTAGGGTGGATCCAAAAACAATTATCTGCATTTCCTGCACTTGTGTTATTTCCACACCGTGCCATGCAGGGCTGCAAGATATGGGCCAAAAATCTAGGCCTAATTAATTGGTGAACTGTTGGAGTCATGGAAATAAAATGATTATTCTAATTCTATAGTTGGAATATTGTTTAACATGACAGCGAATTAGTAAGTCATGGAGAAACTTTTGACAGGGTAGGAACCAAGTGTCAGTGTTTCCAGGTGACCCTAATTAGATTTTACATTACACATTTTCTTACCTAATGTAGCTAGCTAACATATTGATGCTTCGTCTATTCCTATGATTTAGAAGACACCGTTGCAGAAACAGAGATGATCCAATCGCTGATGACTGTCTTGTACAACACCCCTCATTTTAAATGTCACCACAAACAACTTCAATGGTGGCGGTCTGACTGAGGTATGTGGCGAACGATAGAGCAGCGGAAGAATTCAGTTTGAGTCCTCAGGCAAACGTTTGCTCTGACTTAGTACATTTAGCAAGCTACTAGCAAGCTAGCTAGCCAGTGATTAGCGGCTAACAAAATTTATTTTAGCCACAACTTGCTAAGAAAAGACAAACTAGCAGACAGTAAGTAAGATACACAAACTAATGTAATGTTTTCCCAGCATTGAGCAATTTCAGGTCTGCTGAGCGCAAACTTGAACTTTCTGAAAAATCTGCGCAACTTCCAGCACTCATTTTACTGTGAACACTGAGGCTGTACCCGTTTTAACAGTGGCCAAGTAGGATACTGTGGCTATTTGATCATAATATAGGCCTACCATTTTTTTTTTAAATGTTTGAAAATGCATCCCAACAAATATTAACATGGAAATAGCCGTTCTATCACTCAGCCTACTCTAACAGCCATTGTGTGGTGTTCAATCTAGGCCTACATTCCATGAAACCTTAGGGGGAAAAAACATGTAGGGCTTGACATTAACCTGTTTATCCACTGGTCATTCAGAAAAGGTGACTGAAAATGTTGTGTTGTTTGATGCAAGAAACCACTTTACAAATGTTGTGTCTTTGGCTTTGCCGGATTCAGTGATATGACATGCTATTCTATAAAATCCTTTCTCTAATTAATATTACCTGATTGAGCTAATCATGTAAATGTAATTAACTAGAAAGTCGGGGCACTACGAAAGAGTGTTAATAGAGCTGTTATCTTCTGAATAAACTCTTAAAGACCTAGTAATATTTTACATCAATAGCAGTCAATATTAATCTTCACCTTATTCCAGTCTCATCTGAAAGTTGTAAATGCTTGGTTATCTTCACGAACCCTGGCTAATAAGTTGAATCAGCAATACAAAATTGGGTTTAATTATTTATTTAGTAAATACCTATCACACAGAATTACATATACACAGAATGCAAATTATGTCATACAGAAAACGTCCCTGGTGGACGGAGCCGACATGGCTGGTTACACAAAGGAAAGGGGGTTGGGTTTGAGTGAAAGAGCAGGAAGACTGAGGAACAAAGGGAGAAGCTGTGCTATCGTAAATACAGCATCTTATGCATTCTAAATTACCGCCCATTTGGAAAAGGAAAATGCAATAAATATTTACTATGAGCTGCGCTTTGGTAGGTTGGTCGTAGATGCTGGCCGTGTTGGCCAACAGAGATCTTCCTGTCCTCGGAAGAATGTGACTGGTGGTAAATTGGATACGTTGTAGTATCATCGTTGTGTGGTAGACGGGACAGGTCATCCGTTTTTTCCTAGCCCACGTTTACAGCTGCTGTTGCTAACTCAACGGCTAGGATGTCTCACTTCTTTAGTGAATAAGAGTTAAAAGTTTATACCATTCACAACCAAAGCTCACGCTGAGGTTGGCTTAGTTCTGTAATTGATATATTAGTCCTTTTCAACGTATGGACTGTCGTAGTATCGTCCTCGGAACAGATTGTTACATTTTCGTCAAAGCTTTATATAGTGGAGGGAGAGAAGGGTGTGTTTCATAGTTTATAACCCATGTCTCTTCACAGGGGCGGGCCACTGACTGCGCAGAGCTCTAACTTTATGAAAATCCAAATCTCTCATTTGGAAGCTAAAATTACATTTAATCTTTTTACAAATAGTTTCATATTTAAACATTTAAATTGCACAAAATTTCCATGTGAATCTGATAACTAGAATGTGTAGACTTTCCCAGATACAGTTTAGGTCGTCCTGTCATCAGTCATAATGTCTCAGATGACAACCGTACCAACGCATATTTTCAACTGGTTCTATTTGCCGAAATATGGTTCCTTTCCCCCACTTGTTTGATGTTCCCAGATTCTTCTCTATGTTCAACAAAGGCTATTCAAGAGTCCTTCAGTAGAGTCAGAGAGAGAGGGAAGGGAGAAAGGTATTTATAGGAGGGTCATAAACCTTACCCACAGGCCAACGTCATGACACAAAATAAAAATGCATTATTATTCCAATACCTATTGTCTACAAGCCCGTCTCAAAACACAACACTGCCCATTTAAGACAAAAAAAAGCTCTTTATCCGACTCGCTTTTCAAAGATGTCTAGAAATGTACAAGCTATGCGCTCTTGAAGGAAGCAATCTCTCCCCTATTGCCGACTACAAATCATCTATAACTGGGCTAACAACTCACTAACTAGCAAAGGATATGAACAAAATGTACACGTGGCTACATGCAGCTCTCGCTTAGATTCAAAACAAGCGTATCTACTCACGCCCGCTCATGCTGTAAACACGGTCCAGTTCAAAGTAAATGGCACAGGTTCATATATGGCAATAGTCTATTTGCATATTGGCCAACTGCAGCTCTGATTGGTTATGCCGCACTGGTCTGTGTAGAGTACGGGCTGAGTCGTACATGTCAATGCAATAGAATCCTACTCCGATCCGTTCTGCATACAACAAAATCTCTTGCATAGTTTGTTTTGTTTCGGTATGTTGTATTGAAAGTGGCTAATATTGTGTTGATTTTAATCACAATTGCCACAGTAAAGGGAAACGTTGATAGTGTTAACAGGGAAAACTCTAGAACAGTGGTCACCAACCTTTTCTGATTCAAGATCACTTTGAGACAAAGTGAGACAAGGGAGAGAGCAGCAGACAGCCTCTCAAATTCCCTCCGCTCTCCCTTTCCTCCACTGACACTCACCAAATAGGGGCACAGTCTTCCAGCTGATGGCAAAACTCGAGTCGCACCGCATTATTTCTGCCTCATGCACAAATTAATGTTGTTACTCCTATGAACAGAGAAAGTGAAATATTCCTTGATTTTAATAAAAGTCCCAAGCCTAATAATAACAACACAGGTCTATAGAGACTTTCCTACTCATTCATTACTGCTGCACTGCTTGTAGTAGCACTGAGTGGAAATAGGAAGAACGTGCATTTTTTGGCTTATAAAAGTGTTGAATACGAGGTGTTGACAGTGATGAGTAAGAACAAACATGAACTCAGTCATAAAAACAGCATCTCTTTGCTGTATTCATTGACAGTCTCTCTCTAGTCGTGGTGTTAAATGTTTTGAAATCTCACAGTATCAACTTGGCTGTAGCTTTCTTTTATGGTTGCTACGTTATTGCAGACATGGTCTACTGAGGCATTCGATTGGCCAACGGCAGGCCTATAGTGCACTTGATTTGCTCTCTGGGTCCACCGGGAAGGCATAGTTTGTACCTTCAGACACATGAAATGGTTCAAAATGGCAACAGTCCGCCTAACCAGCGCAGCTGAATCGGGTGCGCCTACCGCCAACAGCCCGAGATGAATCAAATTTTTAAAAATAGGAACACAAGGCTTTTATCATTGGGATTTTTCAGAAATGTTTGGCGATCGACTAGGAATGCCTTGGAGATCTTCCACTGCTCTAGAAAGTTGACTGAAGTTTAATCTCGTGCTTCTCTCTGTCGGCTGATATTTCTACTGTGCAGTCCTGGGGAAGCTGCACGGCAGTCTCGAGGCTACTGCATGCCCGCGCGCAGCTTAGAGGGAACATTGCTTGTGACTCTGTGGTCGAGCACCTGCGCTCTCCTTGAGTGACAGGGGAAATGGCTTGGTGTGGGAAACAGCATGTGTGTGTGTGTATTATTTATATATAAATAAATAAATAAATAAATATATTTATATATATTTATAAATAAATATATTTATATTTATATATTTATAAATAAATATATATATTTATATATTTATAAATAAATATATATATTTATATATTTATAAATAAATATATATATTTATATATTTATAAATAAATAAATAAATATATTTATAAATAAATAAATAAATAAATATATTTATAAATAAATAAATATATATATATTTATAAATAAATAAATATATATATATATTTATAAATAAATAAATATATATATATATATTTATAAATAAATAAATATATATATATATATATATTTATAAATAAATATATTTATAAATAAATACATACATACATACATACATACATACATACATACATACATACATACATATATACCTAAGTTGCGTATTACTTTAAACATACCAAACATTGAAATACTGTTATAGAAGTGAAAGTAAAAACACAATACTGGTCTGTGTATCAATACCGCTATATAGTAATATCCGGTATACCACTCAGCCCTCTATGGGGCTTACGTTGTCACTCACCCAGGACAGAGTTCTTGGCTGATTCCACAGTCATCAGCATCTTCCTGGGGATCCACAGAAACAGCTCCTCTGCCTGAGGAAACAAATGCTATCAGAATGGACAGTGGATTTCCATGCTTGAATTACATGGGTGAATCTAAAGTTTGGCCCGTGATTTTAGTTCACCCCAGGCTCATTTGAATAATATTATTCATTGTACACTTAGTGAAAAATAATTCAAGAGTGTTAGCTACATCATTGAATAAACTCCCACCAACTCACAGAGAGGAAAGGGAAGAGAAAGGGCAGAGCTCTGTAGTGTTGCACGGCATACTGAAACCTCAGTACTTTTTCGATATCCCCCCAAAAGAAAGTTAGGTGCTAGAATTTTTGCTACGTTCAGTATCTGTGTATCTCACGTGATTGAGAGGATCAAGTCTGTCTATCAGCGCAGCTGTTTTATAGCACGAAGAGCAAAGTGCCTGCTCCACTCATTCCTTGCTAAAGCCGTCTGGGCCGTAACCTCCCCACTCACGCTGCACAGAAATGAACACACTTAAATAATGCAACACGGCATATAGAACGTGGAAACTGTTCATTACTGTTCGCAAAACAATGTCGATACAAGCTAGAATACTTTTACAATGCAACACGGCATATAGAACGTGGAAACTGTTCATTACTGTTCGCAAAACAATGTCCATACAAGCTAGAATACTTTTACAATGCAACACGATACTGGTATCTTCCAGCTTTAACTTCTTGCTAGCTTACAGCTGAAGCAATGTCAATTCACTACCCTAGTACCATAACGCAAAATATGTGGATTTCGAAAGCTGATTGTCACCAAAAACGTTATGAATTCACTTCGTCACCAAAAAGTAATTAACTTGCTTCATCTCCCTCGCCTCCTGTCTGGTTCCCACATTCTGCCTCATGAAGTCAATACTTATTCTATGCAAATGTTGTGGATGAGTACAATAAAATAAATGGTTCTCCTAGCAGTTGCTAATAAAATAATAAAGTCCTCAAATGGAAAGGATTGTCATCTGCAGCCCCGTGAAATTAGCATATTATATATTTTGTTTTAAGCCTTATTTTACCAGGTATGTTGACTGAGAACACATTCAGCAACGACCTGGGGAATAGTTACAGGGGAGAGGACGGGGGAAATTAATGAGCCAATTGGAAGCTGGGGATGATTAGGTGGCCACAACGGTATGAAGGCCAAATTAGAAATTTAGCCAGGACACCAGGGTTAACATCCCGACTCTTACAATAAGTGCCATGGGATCTTGAGCACTGAGAGCCAGGCGTTTAACGTCCCATCTGAAAGACAACACCTTACACAGGGCAGTGTCCCCAATCACTACCCTGAGGCATTGGGATATAATTTTTTGGGGGACCAGAGGACAGAGTGCCTCCTACTGGCGCTATAACACCACTTCCAGCAGCATCTGTTCTTCCATCCAGGGACCAAACAGGACCAACCCTGCTTAGCTTCAGAGGAAAGACAGTAGTTATATGCTGCTGGCCAATAACTCAAATGCATGCATTGCACACACTCCTATTGAATAATATGCATTCGCCTGTATTGTGATTTAGATCTAGCCAGCTTTTGGTTACTGCAGCAACGCTCTAACCACTAGGTTACTGGTTAAAACAAAGTGATTGCATAATTGATTATTTAATGCATAGATGGCTGTCTCAAAAAAAAAAAAAAATGGACATCAAAATGTTGAAATGTAATGATATTGAACTCAAAAGATGTCCAAAGATTTAACAGATCAGTAGTTGAGTTTGTCTGGATAAAGAGCCTTTCTGTGACTTTGGCTAATAAGTCTTCCTTTGTTATGGTATCATTTTGGTATCGAGTAGCTTGATACTAAACCTGGTATCGGTATCAAAGTCATAATTCCGCTATCATGACAGCAACAGAGCCCTGGGCTTCATACAAACAACTCGGCCTGTTTGATCGATCAGACCTAAACAGCAGCCATTTTAGAACATCAATAATGAGGGCTAATTGGTGGGTCATTATGAGAAGAACACCAATAAGAGAGAATTAAGCCTTGTTTCCTCTGTTGAAATGTAATCAAGGAGCTGATCTATCTAGATCGTCTATGGAGGAAGCCTCAGGTCAAGGCCTTTCTCATCCTTAAAAATACCTTGGAGTAATTTTGTTAATCAGTTCAACTTGTACAATAAGAAACTATGGTTTCCATTGCAAAACGTTTTGCTACGATGTGCACTAATGATCAAGACCCAAGTGATGTCACCCTGACAACTTGCCATGGACACCGGCCGATCCGGTTGTAGCGACCCACCTTGATGTCCTTGGTGGCCCTGAGGCCGAAGCCCTCGCCAGCAAAGTTGGCGATCTCAAAACCCTCGCAGGACGCTCCACTCTCCTGAGCCCACGCCATCAGTGTCGGGAAGAACTCCTCTCTGCTGCCCTCGAATATCACTGAGATACCTGGGAAAGAGACAGAGAAACACACGCACACACAGTTATGATCAAACTCAGAGTTCTTCCTATTTAATCTATATAGGCCATGGCTCAAATCCAGCTGTGTGTGTGTGTGTAGTAATCATAGTTTTATTACCATTTTCCATTAGGAAAATGTGGCGCCGGACAACGTGAGGGGGAAGATTTTAATTTACCGGTCATTTGAGAAATTTACCAGACTCATATGCATTGGGTGCATAACCCATTACGGCATCCACCCACAGAGCTTAGAATGACAGAAATCCAAATTACATTATGTTTACGCATCTTAACAGAACATTTACATTATGGTAATGCATCTTAACTTCTTTGGAAAAGGGGGTGGTATTTTGACGTCCGGATGAAAAGCGTGCCCAAAGTAAACTGCCTGCTACTCCGGCCCAGAAGCTAGGATATGCATATAATTGGTAGATTTGGATAGAAAACTCTAAAGTTTCTAAAACTGTTAAAAATAATATCTGAGTATAACAGAACTGAAATGGCAGGCGAAACCCCGAGGACAAACCACCCCCCCCAAAAAAAAAGATTTCAATGGCTGGCACATTTATAATAGGGCGAAATCGTGCCTGATTGCAGTTCCTAGGGCTTCCACTAGATGTCAACAGTCTTTAGAAAGAGTTTCAGGCTGGTTTTTGGAAAAATTTGCCAGAAATTGTAGTTTTGCTAGGTGGCTCCCATTTTGGCTGTAGTGTTTCCAAGCGCGTGAATGAGAGCACGTTCTTTGGTATTTTTCTCCGGTAAAGACAATAACGACGATTCTCTGTCTTAAATTTTATCGTTTATTTGCGTATTAGGGTACCTAAGGTTTGATTATAAACGTTGATTAACTTGTTTACATAAGTTTATTGGTAATGTTTGGGATTCATTTTGAATGCATTTTGGAGGGAAACAGAGTGGATTATTGACTGAAGCGCGCCAGATATACTGAGTTTTTATGGATATAAAGGACTTTATCGAACAAAAGGACCATTTGTAATGTAACTGGGACCTTTGAGTGCCAACAGAAGAAAATCTTCAAAGGCATATATCGCTATTTCTGACTTTCGTGTTGCAACCCCCAAGTTGAAAATTATTTGTTATGCATTTGTGTGCTGAGCGCTGTCCTCATATAATCACATGGTTTGCTTTCGCTGTAAAGCCTTTTTGAAATCTGACACGCCGGCTGGATTAACAACAAGTTAACTTCTCTAGGATAGGGGGCAGCATTGGGAATTTTGGATGAAAAGCGTGCCCAAATTAAACTGCCTGCTACACAGCCATAAAAGCTAGAATATGCATATAATTAGTAGATTTGGATTAAAATAAACTGAAGTTTCTAAAACTGTTTGAATAATGTCTGAGTATAACATAACTCATATGGCAGGCAAAAACCTGATAAATCCAACCAGGAAGTGGGAAATCTGAGGTTTGTTGTTTTTCAACTCTTGCCCTATCGAATACATAGTGTCTATGGGGTCATATTGCACTTCCTAAGGCTTCCACTAGATGTCAACAGTCTTTAGAAACTTGTTTGATGCTTCTACTGTGAAGTGGGGGCGAATGAGAGGGGAATGAGTCAGAGGTCTGCCAGAGAGCCACGAGCTCAGTCTCGCGCATTCACGTGAGAGCTGTTCCATTGCATTTCTACATACAAAGGAATTCTCCGGTTGGAACATTATTGAAGATTCATGTTAAAAACATCATAAAGATTGATTCTATACATCGTTTTACATGTTTCTACGGACTGTAAAGGAACTTTTTGACTTATCGTCTGCTCCTAGTGATCGCACGTCGTGAGTTTGGATTGTGTACTGGAACGCGAACAAAAATGAGGTATCTGGACATTATCGAACAAAAACCTTTATTGTGGAACTGGGATTCCTGGGAGTGCATTCTGATGAAGATCATCAAAGGTAAGTGAATATTTATAATGCCATTTCTGACTTTTGTTGACTCCAACATAGCGGATATCTGTTTGGTTTGATTTGTCGTCTGAGTGCCGTACTCAGATTATTGCATGGTTTGCTTTTTCCGTAAAGTTTGTTTGAAATCTGACACAGCTGTTGCATTAAGGAGAAGAGGATCTAAAATTCCATGCATAACAGTTGTATCTTTTAGCAATGTTAATTATGAGTATTTCTGTAAATTGATGTGGCTCTCTGCAAAATCACCGGATGTTTTCGAACTACTGAACATAACATGCCAATGTAAACTCATATTTTTGGATATAAATATGAGCTTTATCGAACAAAACACACATGTATTGTGTAACATGAAGTCCTATGAGTGTCATCTGATAAAATTAATCACTAACCTTTGATGATCATCTATATTTCTGCTTTTTGTGACTCCTCTCTTTGGCTGGAAAATTGGCTGTGTTTTTCTGTGACTCGGCTCTGACCTAACGTAATAGTTTGGTTTACTTTTGTCGTAAAGCCTTTTTGAAATCGGACACTGTGGCTGGATGTACAACAAGTGTAGCTTTAACATGGTGTAAAATGCATGTATGTTTGAGGAATTTTAACTATGGGATTTCTGTTTTTAATTTGGCGCCCTGCAGTTTCACTGGCTGTTGACGAGGTGGGACGTTACCGTCCCACGTACCCTAGAGAGGTTAAGCTTTATTTTTGATGAATTGCACTTGTGATTTCATTAAAGTTTAATATTTATAGTAATTTAATTTAGGCGCTAGCGTCCCACTGATCCGCAAGAAGTTAACAGAACATGCAACTCATCTAATGAAAGCAGCCAATAAAACATAATTTTCTAGCATTTGTTAAAATGGAATTTGCAGGAAAACGCGCCATTCTAAACAGCGCACCCGGGAAAACACGCCATACTAAACAGCGCGACCGGGGAAAACGCGCCATTCTAAACAGCGCACCTGGGAAAACGCGGCATTCTAAACAGCGCACCTGGGAAAACACGCCATACTAAACAGCGCGACCGGGGAAAACGCGTGAATTCTAAACAGCGCACCTGGGAAAACGCGCCATTCTAAACAGCGCACCTGGGAAAACACGCCATTCTAAACAGCGCACCTGAGAAAACAACATTCTAAACAGCGCACCTGGGAAAACGCGCCATTCTAAACAGCGCACCTGGGAAAACGCGCCATTCTAAACAGCGCACCTGGGAAAACGCGCCATTCTAAACAGCGCACCTGGGAAAACAACATTCTAAACAGTGCACCTGGGAAAACAACATTCTAAACAGTGCACCTGATAGCAGTTCCATATGTGAAAGCGATGAAAGAGGGGGAATCTAAAGAGGCAAAAACTAGGATAGGTTGCTATTATGACTAGGATTCTGCCTTTGGCTTTTGGAGAACGAAATAAAAGTTGATATGAATACCAATAGAACAGGAGAGAAAGGGCGGTGGGTCCAATAGGGAAATAAATGGAAAGAAATGTAAAAATGGTATAATCACTCCTGTCTATAAAGAAATACACTTCAAAATACTTCACCAGAAAGCATGACTTAGCAAAAGAGCCAAAGAGAAATCGAGGAAGTTGCTGCGGAATGTTTCAAATCACAAGTTCGTAGGCCCATGCCTATTTGGGAAGCGTGTGTGGCAATAGGCCTAGCTGACTATTGAGTTACGGATGTCAGTGAAAAAGCATTTAACATGTGTGAAGATAATGTTTGAGTATAATATAAAATGTTGAGACAAGAAGAAGGGGGGGGGGGGGGATGTGGTGAAGATATAGGGGAGTCTAGAACGGCTCAGCTGCCTCCCACAAATTCTTGAGCATCCATTGTTTCCTGTGAATTGTTTGCCCATTCTTATTTCTTTATCATCAACTCTCCATCACGTGTCACCAGCAGTAAATGTACTATTAATCCCGGTCATTTGGTTATTTTAATATCTGTTAAATCATGCATTACAGTCATTTACCGTTCTCATTCTCGGAGTGGAAACGTTTGCAGAGTTCACAGCCTGCTACACTTGTAAGAAACAAGCTTTTCAATTTTTTCCATTGTCTTTTGTTTGGAGTGCTCCATGTGAGCAATGAGCAAGTATCTTGTTTCTCTGTCCTGATAACGTTGAGGGATCGAGCGCTTCAGGATGCATAGAGGTACCTGGTCTGCTGTGCAGAAATCTAGGAAAGCCTTTGTTATCCATTGAGAATAATAATATATTAAAAAACTGCAGTTCCTCGCAGCAAGCTATTTGAAAAATCTTTCCAACAATTCCGATAACCACCCATCCTCAGCGTAAAAGAGCAATGGAAGTTATAGGCCTACTGCTGCATTGGCCTATAGGCTATGAGTTTCATGCGCTCATTTCTTTAGCCGCTAATGGATCCTGCTGTATCAAGGTGTCCATATGGCAGAGGCAGGTTGGTTGACTTAACTTTTTATAATTTTTTATTCAGATTTTAATGCTTAACCACATGAAAATGATTTTCATATACAGAAATGTTATTGAATTGAAACTATTCAACTAAAATGCACATAAGAAAATCATAACTGGCCCGCAGAACGGTAGAAATGAATAAATTCTAGAACTTTAAACTCACACGCCGCCTATGAAGTCTTAAAATACTTGCCTCATAATATGAAATTAAAAAAAAATCAAGTTTGAAACAATGAAGCCCTGACAGCCTGTTGCCTACACATGAATGGGAGGTGCGCCTCAATTACTAGTTGAGAATTTTTTTTTGCTCTTTTTAAAAATCATACACCAAAACTGTTTTTAACACTCGATTGCGTTTGAAATTGTTGCGCAACGGATTGGGCTTCTAAAAGCCCATGTTTACCTCCAGCAGCAGCTGAGGAGCTTCAGGGGAAAATCACACTTTTCATTTATTTTGAGCCGATTGCCGGCTAAAGGAAACCGGTGTGTTCCAACATACCTTTCTGTTTCTTCCGGATCTTCTCCACCAAGCCTCGTATCTGGACGTACTCCTCCCACTCTTTCCCTGGAGAAGGGGCAGCACTGCTGCATTCTAACGGGACATACATAAGTAACATAAGGCAATCACATTGGGGAAACAGGCCCTGACACTGATCAAGCCTAAGAACATTCCATGGACACAGAATCTCCATTGAAAATGGGCCCCTTGTCAAAAGTAGTACACTATATATAGTATAGGTTGCAGGGTGCCATCCCGGCTACGTACTCTGTAAGAGCTCCGATATGAGGTTTATCATCTCTCTGGGGGAGACCACAGCCATGGCGCCTGTCCCCGACTTCTGAGTCTTCACTCGACTCTTCTTTCCCATGGTGCAGCTGGACAGAGAGCGGGATAGGGACTGGGTTGAGAGAGACAGACAGCACAAAGTCATTCACTCAACTAAAGCATATTCTTGGGAGAGAAGAAACATTACAAAAATCACTCATCTCTGTTAACCCAGAGGTAAAATCTTGTGTAATTTGGTCAGCTGCGCGATTCACTTCGGTGTTCATACATGTTAGAAACTGAAAGTAGTCACCCTCACAAAAGGAAAAGCTTAGCCAAAGTCCCCCCTTCCCCACCTGCCACCCCTTCCGGACCGTGTGGGCGCACTACAGACGAAGCAGTTTAGGCACCGCCTTCACCCAATCCTGACACGTCCAGATAACCAGTGACAAAAATAAAAATGTAAAAAATAAACTGGATTTTCAGATCTCGGCAAATCCCATTTATCTCTCAGTCAACAAGCAGAGTCTGCCCACGGGAGATTACGAAATCACATTTCTAAATCAAATAAATTTTAGTCCATGGTCATACTCACTAGTCGCCACTAAACAGAAGGAAAAAAATTATTGAAACTAGGAGGGAAAGACTACCTAAACATGTCCAATATGAAATGTGCTTTCCCATAGGGCTGATAGGGTTGAAGTTATTTTTAATGGCATTTAAATATACCTACATTCATTTTTATTAACTTTACTGTCATGTAGATAAGCTTTACCTAATAGCAGGAGTGTTTACTAATGGTTATAAACTGTGTGGTTCCTGCCCTGAATGCTGACAGCCGTGCTAACGGATATGACAAAACATGTATTTGTATTGCTCTAATTACATTGGTAACCAGTTTATAATAGCAGTAAGGCACTGCTAAAGGCTGTGTCCAGGCAATCTGCGATACGTCATGCCTAAGAACAGCCCTTAGCCGTGATATATTGGCCACATACCACACCCCCTCGTGCCTTATTGCTTAATTATAAGCAATTGTTCTACTAACTGGTTTGTCTATTAAAACGGTCTACATCTCCTAATCTTTTTTTATTGAATAACCGAAACATACAATATACTTGCAGTGAAGCCGCTCAACAACTACATCACACCAGTCATCCAACAGACACCCACTCAGAGCGACACACATAAGCATCCAGGGTCAATGCCCTGCTCAATGGCATGTTGACAGATCTCACACCTGGCCAAAAAGCATGAACCCGAGCCCTCCAAGATACCCCCCACAGTTCCCCATTAGCTGTCCCTCAACCATTCGAGACCCCTCCCAGTCTCCCCCAAGAACAAAAAATACAATTAATTCCATTCCCCACCCCCAAGAAAATGAACTAAAGAGAAAAAAGAAAACTATGCAAAAAAAAGAGGACATCAAGGACAACTAAAATCATAACAGCAATGCCAACTGTATATGTTTGTGTGCATGTCTGGCACTATTACATGTATATGTGTGTTCTTGTATGCGTTTATTTGAATGAGTGTGTGTATATTCATGTGTACAAACACCTGCACGGCATGGCACCTGCCGGCATCAGCCTTCGTGTCATTCAAACTTACTTTTTATTACGTTTAATTGTTTACTTTTATCTTTGACCATCATTCTTTCTCCCACACAGCAACTCCACTCCAATTCCACATCCCAACCCTCAGCTTCCCTCAGCCCATCCCACCTATCTCTGCTGGCCACCCTCTTCGGATTTCTACACAACATACATATTTCAACTATGCTGTCATGTGTAACGTACAATTTCAATCTACCTAATCGAATAGAATCCACAGTTTGCGAATTGAAGATGAATAATTTTACTACGAGTATTAGTAATTGACTGACACGGTCTTTAAAAAAAGAAAAATAACAATAATATTTAACTAGGCAATTCAGTTAAGAACAAATTCTTATTTACAATGACAGCCTACCGGGGAACAGTGGGTTAACTGCCTCGAACAAAGGCAGAACGACAGATTTTTAACTTGTCTGCTCGATCTAGTAACCTTCCAGTTACTAGTCCAATGCTCTAACCACTACTCTACCTGCCGCCCTGGTCTCTCCAGATCTCCTAACAGTACTATTTCTAGGGTCAATTTTAGATCAATGCTATGCATTTTCAGCCATTCCTGAACCTGAGACCAGAAACAGGATACCTGAGAGCAATACGAAAATAAACGATCTATTGATTCTGTATCCTCACAACAAAATCTGCAGAGCTTCGATGATTTTATGAACCAAATTATCAACATTTTGTTGGTGGCAAGAATTCAATATAATAATTTTAGCTGAAAAGCATGTCTTCAAAGTCTTGAATCTTGCATTGTTTTATATATCAACCCATACACCCTGTACAATGGAGTCGGTACATCAAAAATCTCTTCAACTAGTTTGCAATCTGTATGGCACAGTTGTCAACATCCTGGTCCTCAAATGAAGCTGGTATACTTTCCTATTTATGCTATTTTATTTCTGCACCAGTTTTGATCCTTTATATTGGGCAGACAAACCAGTTCCCTACCTCCTCCCGCTGCCACCTGCCTCCTCCATTTTTGGGGTAACACTGTAATCAATTGGTTGTACTCTTGGATTGAGCAGACCTTTCTGTACATTTCTGATAACTCCGTGAAGGACATAACTCTACTCTACCATTCCAATTTACAAAGCCCTTTTCAAAAATCTTTCCCATAAATACAGGTATTTTATCAACCAGCACATTTGAGTTCAGCCATAATATTTGTTATATCTTATCAGGGGGATGAAATTGAAATTGTAGCCAGCTCCGCATTGCTTGTTTGAAAAAAGATCATTTTCAATTAATTGAAATTGCCATGTCTCAATCTGCAAGGCCAATTTTAAACAATGGATGAGCTTTTCTTAGTAGTCTACTTGAGAACCATTTAGGGTTAAAGCAAAACTTTTGAATAAGTGAAGCTGAGAGAGGTTTAGTGATTTTATATTTAATAATCTCAACCCACCCAATTCATCTTCATTATATTGATAGGCACGCTTTATTTTGTCTGGTTTAGCATCCCAGATAAAGCAAAATATTTTTTTGCTCATATGATTTGAAAAACAAGATCATCAGGAGTAGGCAGCGCCATAAGTGAGTAAACTGAGATATGATTAAGGAGTTAAATCAGGGCAATTTTTCAATAAATAGACAGGTATTTACCTTTCCACGGTTGCAGGATCTTGTCTATTTTTACAAGTTCTCTACTGAAATTCATTGTGGAGAGCTTATTTATATATATTTTGTGACATGAATACCAAGTATGTCTACTTTACCATCAGCCAATTTTATAGGTAAACTGCAGGGTAATGTAAAAGTTGTACTTTTTAAAGATCCAATATGTAATATTGTACACTTATCATAATTAACTTTTCTGTACTCTGGACTAAAACCTATCTTCAATGAGACATTGCAGGGATCTAGCTTGCGGACTTAATATAAAACTGGAGTCATCGGCATACATGGACACCTTTGGTTTTAAGCCTTGGATTTCTAAACCTCTAATGTTGTTATTGGATCTGATTTTAATATCTAGCATTTCGATGACCGTAACGAATAGATATGTTGACAGCGGACACCCTTGTTTAACTCATCTTGACAATTCAAAACTCTGAGAAGTAGCCGTTATTTACTATTTTACACCTAGGGTGTAAATACATTATTTTTACCCATTTTATAAGAGAAACACCAAAATTTATTTTTTTAAATCCACACATTTATAAATAAAATCCAGTCTTACTTTATAAAATCAGCTAGAAATACCAGGCCTAGCTTCTTAGATGTTTCATAATGTTTTATTATGTCTAGTAGTTGTCGTATATTATCTCCAATGTGTTGTCCATGTTAAAAAAACTGTCAGATCAGGATGACCTATACCTGGTAAAAAAAATAATTATAATCTGAGTGCTATGCATTTCGCTAGTATTTCTGCATTGAAGTGTAAGGGGCCTCCAGTTATTTTAGATAGACTGGATAGTTATATTTGCCATCTGGGTCTTGATTTAATAATGGAGAAATCAGACGTTTCTGCCGAGTACCTGACAGACTACCATTTCTAGTAGTCAAAACAATCTAACAATGAAGCTTTTAGTATATCAAAAAAGGCTTGATATACCTCTACTGTTATGCCATCAAGCCCTGGGATTTCCAGACTGAAAGGATTTAATAGCCTCAAAGTACTTCCTCTGTAATTTGACATTCGCACTGATCTTTCTGTACATTTGTTAATTTTCCATTTTTTATATTACTTGGAAAACATTCCTTAACGTAATCGTCATTCAGTGGGAGAGGATGAGACGGAAAAGAGCCTATCTGCCTAAAACATTTAGCTTCCCATTTAAAAATATCATTCAGAGAATCATAGATAACTCCGTCTTCAGTAACGAGTTTCTACAAAATATTTTTGTTAGCGTTCCTGTAATGGAGATTAAAGGTGTATTTTTCTCCATTTTGCTTTATTTTTGCAATACATTAGATCGTTCTTGAATAAGTTCAAGATCTTTGTTTTTCCTCTAACTTATTTTGTATCTCTGTAGTATAATTTTTTATTGCCAACAATAAGGGGATTTGCTGAACCTATGTTATAAATTATTATTTTTTAGTTAAAAATAAGTTGTCCTCCAGTAAACTTGGATTAAATTTCCAATATCCCCGGCCACGTGGAAATTCTATAAGAGTAATGTGAAGGCCAATTAGATGATGATCCGATCGCATTCTGTCCCCTATTAAAACTGTTTTAACCTGATGCAAGAGACAAGAAAGTAGTCAACTAGCTTGATTAAGTCTCCATGTACTTCTCACTAGGTCTGGGTTTTTAAGTCTCCAAAATATCCACTATTTCTAATGTGTCCATAATATTTGTGATTTCCTTAAGGTCACGGTGATTATAGTTTGTAGCGGGATTACCTTTACAGTCCATTGAGGTACTTAACCTCGTAGCTAGGGGGCAGAATTTTCACTTCTGGATAAATAGCGTGCCCAATTTCAACTTCCTGCTACTGATGCCAAGAATATAAGATATGCATATTATTCATAGATTTGGATAGAAAACGCTCTGAAGTTTCTAAAAACTGTTTGAATCATGTCTGTGGGTATAACAGAACTTATGTAGGACTAACTGTTCCCGAGGACTAACTGTTCAGAATTTATTTTATTTTTTTCCCCCCTCTGTTCCCTGAATTGTCTTTGGGAACTCATGGGAACTTGTTTTCAGTTCATACCGCTTCCACTGGATGTCACCAGTCTTTGGAATTTGGTTGAGGTTATTCCTTTGTGCAATGAAGACGTAGGCCAACTAGGAACTGAGGACACTTGTGAGTTGCGCAAGACGTGAAAAGCAGCGCTGGTTTGTTTTCTTTCCTGTATTGAATATAGATTGCCCAGTCTACAATTTGATCGATTATTTTATTTTTATTTTTTATTTTACCTTTATTTAACCAGGCAAGTCAGTTAAGAACAAATTCTTATTTTCAATGACGGCCTTGTCAGCTCGGGGGTTTGAACTTCCAACCTTCCGGTTACTAGTCCAACGCTCTAACCACTAGGCTACCCTGCCGCCCCGTTTTAAAAAATACCTAAAAAATACCTAAAGTTGTATTACAAAAGTAGTTTGAAATATTTTGGAAAAGTTTATAGGCAACTTTTGAAATATTTTGTAGTGACGTTGCGTTTTTTGTAAGCTGTTTTTTTCTGGATCAAACTCGCTTTATAAATGGACATTTTGGATATATATGGACGGAATTAATCGAACAAAAGGACCAATTGTGATGTTTACGGGACATATTGGAGTGCCAACAAAAGGAGCTCGTCAAAGGTAATGCATATTTTATTTCAGTGTTTTGTGTAGCACCTGCAGGGTTGAAATATGCTAGCTCCTTTGTTCACTGCTGGTGCAGATGGTGCAGGCTATCAGATAATAGCTTCTTATGCTTTCGCCGAAAAGCATTTTTAAAATCTGACATGTTGGCTGGATTCACAACGAGTGTAGCTTTAATTGAGTATCTTACATGTGTGATTTAATGAAAGTTTGAATTTTATAGCATTTTATTTGAATCTGGCGCTCCCCATTTTCCCTGGTAATTGGCCAGTTGAGACATTTGCGTCCCACCTATCCATAAGAGGTTTTAATTAACCACGTAAAGACTGATCCTTTTTTATAATCTGCTAAACTGTTACAATTATAACTGGCTATACTTATTTCACCCCTTACCATAACTAGATCCTATTCTCAGTCTAAATTGACTATAATTATTGCTTGTAAAGTTACTGCCATCAGGGGTATTGTGACGGTCAAAATTAGAGCTTTCAAATGTCTGATATTTAGAATTTAAGAACGAGGTTCTAGCAATATTTGTTTTATTCCCTTGCCTGTTTGCCTGTGAGCCAATGCCACAGATGTTAGAAAATTGAGGCAAGATATTATGTGTGTAGTAAATCTGAGTAGGTTGATGTGCATGATATTGGATGTGATTCAATGAGTATGTACGATGTCTGTATAAGAGTAAGACTATAATATGTGCTGTCCAAATAAATAACTCAGACAATTTACATGGTTGAGTGTGTGTGTAACATGTAGTGCGTATAGCCTTAATATTATCTCTCTTGGAAATTGGTCATGGAGACCGAATTTGGTCCCTTTAAGCTCCCTTCCCCTGCTTTTGATCAGCTTCTTTTGTTGGTAGTGTTCAAATTTTGCGATGATCGGTTGGGGACCCTTGGTCTTGTCGCTCCGAGCTCAAAGTCTGTGTACTCGGTGGAAAGCCACAGAGTACACAGATCGGAAGTTTCAAGGAGGATTGTATGAATTCTCTGATCACGCCCTGGATGTGTCCTCAGAAATCCCTGAAAAAAATAGATTTTCACGCATGCTACGACTTTGTATGTCTAGTATCATCCTGTTTTCCCTGAGTAGACAATCCATGTTGGAATCATCAATCAATCATGCAAAAACATGTTTGGTATTCTTATTTAATTAATAGCGGTTTCGTTTTAATCTCCTAATCTTTCCAAATGTTGTTTGATGCTCAAGCAGCTAATCCACTAGATGCACATTTTCTTTGCATGCTAGTAAATAAATATATATTTAAAAAGGTTGGATGTGTCTGAATATTCATTAATTTTTCAACAGCAGTCGACAACGTTGTTCTGGCTCTGAGGCCCATAATATGCTAATGTTGTGTCAAATGGATATTACGCCAATCGTATCCAGCCTGGCATAATTTTCTTAAAATGTAAATAGACTAACGCTGATAAATAGGCTATGGACATGAGTGTATGTTTCCATTTTAATAATTGTCAATTTCATCTTCATACTATAGCATAGCAGTCTCTCCCCTTCATTATTTCACTGTCCATTCATTATATTATAGCCTGCTGTCGGAAAGCCTATGGTAGGCCTAAGTTTTTTAATACTTTAAGGAAAGGAGAAATAATTGCTTTTGTTTGACACAGGCTGGTGGCTTTCATTGACGGGTCCTTTTGCCGGTGCGTGAGTTTGCTGATTCGCTCTATAGGCCTATATGTTAATTTAGAAAGTTTCCTAAAGTAGCCCGTCTGGACTCTCTCTCCTTAATAAGGATCAACCGGTGACTTAATCTTGTAAAAGGTATATTTTCAGTAAAGGCCCTTTCTCACCAAGTCCGTTATTTTAGTTTGAATAATTAAGAAGAAGAAAATGTATACAAGTGTGTCTCGTTTACGATGCAGTTCACACCAATTACGAAATATCCGTCAATTATTTATTCAGAACAGGTTCGATTTTAGCATCTTTTCGCATGCGAAAATAAGCTGTTTACCAATATAAATTGTTATCTGGCACACAGCCACTGACAGGAATGTGGGTTCGTTGTGCGAGTTAATTAACACATCTCGCTCTGCCTGTTCTTTGCATTTGCAATGAATCAGTGCAGCAATGTATCAATTTAGCCAAAGTGATCACACCAGAGCTAGGCTACACGTTGCTCTCGCCAATGTAGCTATTTAAGTCATTCAGAAAGCCAGACTATAGTTCAATTATTCTCTCCTTGAATAGGCCGAGGTCTAATAGTTTTAATTGCCCGAAATAAGTTTCAAACTATATTGCTGTTCATTGTCTATACACTGAGTGTACCAAACATTAACTTTCCAGTACAGACTGACCAGGGGAAAGCTATGATCTCTTATTGATGTCACCTGCTAAATCCACTTTAAATCACTGTAGATGAAGGGAAGGAGACAGTTAACACAGTGTCCAAAGACAGGCCAGAAGTATACAGAATGGTGTCGTCTGCGTAGAGGTGGTTCAGAGACTCACCAGCAGCAAGAGCGACATCATTGATGTATACAGAGAAGAGAGTCAGCCCAAGAATTGAACCCTGTGGCACCCCTATAGAGACTGCCAAAGGCCTGGACAACAGGCCCTCTGATTTGACACACTGAACTCTATCGGAGAAGTTGTTGGTGAACCAGGCGAGGCAATCATTTCAGAAACCAAGGCTATCGAGTCTGCCGATGAGGATGTGGTGATTGACAGAGTCGAAAGCCTTGGCCAGGTCAATGAATACAGCTGCACAGTATTGTTTCTTATCGATGGCGGTTAAGATATCATTTAGTACCTTGAGCGTGGCTGAGGTGCATCCATGACCAGCTCTGAAACCAGATTGCATAGCGGAGAAGGTGAGGTGGGATTCGAAATGGTTGGTAATCTGTGTGTTGACTTGGCTTTCGAAGACCTTAGAAGGGCAGGGTAGGATAGATATAGGTCTGTAGCAGTTTGGGTCAAGAGTGTCCCCCCCCTTTGAAGAATCTCTTTGGGAATCTCAGACGACATAAAAGAGGTTGAACAGGCTAGCAATAGGGGTTGCAACAAATCATCTTAGATAGAAAGGGTCCATATTGTCTTGCCCGGCTGATTTGTACGGGTCGAGATTTTGCAGCTCTTTCAGAACATCAGCTGACTGGATTTGGGAGAAGGGGAAATGGGGAAGGCTTGGGCGAGTTGCTGTGGGGGGTGCAGTGCTATTGACCGGGGTAGGGGTAGCCAGGTGGAAAGCATGGCCAGCCGTAGAAAAATGTTTATTGAAATTCTCAATTTTAGTGGGTTTATCGGTGGTGACAGTTTCCTATCCTCAGTGCAGTGGGCAGCTGGGAGGTGTTCTTATTCTCCATGGACTTCAGTGTCCCAGAACTTTTTTGAATTTGTGTTGCAGGAAGCAAATTTCTGCTTGAAAAAGCTAGCCTTGGCTTTTCTAACTGCCTGTATATATTGGTTTCTAGCTTCCCTGAAAAGTTGCATATCACGGGGGCTGTTCGATGCTAATGCAGAACGCCATAGGATGTTTTTGAGTTGGTTAATTAAGGGCAGTCAGGTCTGGAGAGAACCAAGGGCTATATCTGTTCCTGGTTCTAAATTTCTTGAATGGGGCATGCTTATTTAAGATGGTGAGGAAAGCATTTTTTTTAAATAACCAGGCATCCTCTAATGACGGGATGAGGTCAATATCCTTCCAGGATACCCGGGCAAGGTCGATTAGAAAGGCCTGCTCGCTGAAGTGTTTCAGGGAGCGCTTGACAGTGATGAGTGGAGGTCGTTTGACCGCTGACCCATTACGGATGCAGGCAATGAGGCAGTGAACGTTGAGATCTTGGTTGAAAATAGCAGAGGTGTATTTAGAGGGCAAGTTGGTTAGGATGATAGCTATGAGGGTGCCCGTGTTTACGGCGTTGGGGTGGTACCTGGTAGGTTCATTGATAATATGTGTGAGATTGAGGGCATCAAGCTTAGATTGTAGGATGGCTGGGGTGTTAACTTCTTCGATATAGGGGGCGCTCTTTTAATTTTTGGATGAAAAACGTTCCCGTTTTAAACAAGATATTTTGTCATGAAAAGATGCTCGACTATGCATACAATTGACAGCTTTGGAAAGAAAACACTGACGTTTCCAAAACTGCAAAGATATTGTCTGTGAGTGCCACAGAACTGATGTTACAGGCGAAACCCAGATAAAAATCCAATCAGGAAGTGCTGCATTTTTTAAAACCGCCTCATGGCAATGACTCCTTATATGGCTGTGGAGGAGCTAGGAGTCAGCTTACCTTTTCCACGTTTTCCCCAAGGTGTCTGCAGCATTGTGACGTATTTGTAGGCATATCATTGGAAGATTGACCATAAGAGACTACATCTACCAGGTGGTCGCTTGGTGTCCTCCGTTGCAATTATTGCGTAATCTCCAGCTGCAGTATTTTTCTGTTTTCTTCTGATGAGAAGCCAGCTGCCACCACTGATGGATTATCGAATAGATATGTGAAAAACACCTTGAGGATTGATTCTAAACAACGTTTGCCATGTTTCTGTCGATACTATGGAGCTAATTTGAAAAAAGTTTGGCGTTGTAAGTGACTGCATTTCCGGTATTTTTCTTAGCCAAACGTGATGAACAAAACGGAGCTAATTTCGTCTACACAAATAATATTTTGGGAAGAAATTAACATTTGCTATCTAACTAAGAGTCTCGTCATTGAAAACATCCAAAGTTCTTCAAAGGTAAATTATTTTATTTGAATGCTTTTCTTGTTTTTGTGAAAATGTTGCCTGCTGAATGCTAGGCTTAATGCTATGCTAGGCTATCAATACTCTTACACAAATGCTTGTGTAGCTTGGGTTGAAAAGCATATTTTGAAAATCTGAGATGACAGTGTTGTTAACAAAAGGCTAAGCTTGTGTTTCAATATATTTATTTCATTTGCGATTTTCATGAATAGGAAACATTGCGTTATGGTAATGAGCTTGAGGCTATGATTACGCTCCCGGATACGGGATTGCTCGTCGCTAGAGGTTAAGCATGTACCAGTTTAGGTCACCTAGCAGCACAAGCTCTGAAGATAGATGGGGGGGCAATTAGTTCACATATGGTGTCCAGAGCATAGCAGGGGCAGAGGGTGGTCTATAGCAGGCGGCAACAGTGAGAGACTTGTTTTTAGAGAGGTGGATTTTTAAAAGGAGAAGTTTAAATTGTTTGGGTACAGACTGGATAGTAGGACAGAACTCTGCAGGCTACACAGCCCCCTTTGGCCGTTCTATCTGGTCTGAAAATGTTGTAGTTAGGGATGGAGATTTCAGAGTTTTTGGTGGTCTTCTTAAGCCAGGATTCAGACACGGCTAGGACATCTGGGTTGACAGGGTGTGCTAAAGCAGTGAATAAAACAAACTTAGGGAGGAGGCTTCTAATGTTAACATGCATGAAACCAATTCTATTACGGTTACAGAAGTCATCAAAAGAGAGCTCCTGGGGAATAGGAGTGGAGCTAGGCACTGCAGGGCCTGGAGTCACCTCTACATCACCAGAGGAACAGAGGAGGAGTAGGATAAGGGTACGGCTAAAAGCTATGAGAATTGGTCATCTAGGACATCCGGAAGAGAGAGTAAAAGGAGGTTTCTGTGTGCGATAAAATAGCGTCAAGGTATAATGTACAGACAAAGGTATAGTAGGATGTGAATACAGTGGAGGTAAACCTAGGCATTGAGTAATGATGAGAGAGACCTTGTCTCTAGAAACATCATTGAAACCAGGTGATGTCATCGCATGTGTGGGTGTTGAAACTGGAAGGTTTGGATAAGGTATAATGAGCAGGGCTAGAGGCTCTACAGTGAAATAAGCCAATAAACACTAACCAGAACAGCAATGGACAAGGCATACTGACATTAAGGAGAGGCATTCTTAGCCGAGTGATCATAAGGGTGAGTAGTCAGGTTGGTTGGGGTCACGGCGATTCATGAGCACAAACAAAAGTTAAGTTTGTAATGTAATGACCACTGAAGGCCGTGAGAGACTGCAGAATCTAAACTGGGCCAATCAATACCTTTAACAGAGGGAGTTGATGTTTAAGCTCCAAGGCATAGTGGGCACATTTCACATGGAAATCAAATGCGTGTAAAAAAAGCGACAGGATATTTGTGTTAATATTGCCTCAATATCAATCCCACATTTCCTCCCTCTACTCTTGGCAGTTTGGAGGTGCACCAGGTTGGCATATCACATACAGTAGCTTTCTCCAAGCGAAAAAGCTCCAATTTATACAAAGTTAGCTGAAGCCTAATTACACTACAAACCAATTTTTTTCAACTGCTTTAACACCAACTGAGAGGACAATGTTTCACCACAACAGACTATTACGATATTAGCCTAATATTCTGTAGGCCTACTGGTTGTCTTTCTGCAGGTCAACACAAGCCTTTCCTGAGAAAACTATGAATAATCACACTAGTCTGTTGTGTCATTCCGAGTATGGGTCTTCATATACTGATGGGTACTGGTAGTTCTTGGCTGATAGCCTAGTCCACACTTCAATGAGGACAAGGTTATGCAATGCTTCCACCTGCCTGTTATAAGAATAATCTAGATTCTATTGGCCTAACCAATATCCGAGTGGGAGCATCCTAGAATGCTCTACTCACTTTTCAGTCTAGTAGTGAGAGAGACTGGTACAGTATCTATGTAAAATAAAACAGGCAAAGGCATTGCCATGGTAACCTGCGGCTCTGCCAGATGAACACAACAACCTCAAGCAGTCGGCAGAAACAAACATGGCGTCATACAGGGAGAGGAACTACAGTACAATGCCTGAGGTTTAATGTGATGTCCTCTACTGACAACACCGTAGCAGTAAAACTTTTCATTACATCAACAGTGCACTACTTTTGCACAGAGCCCAGGGTTCTGGACAAAAGTAGTGCACTGTAAAGTTCAAAGGGTGGCATTTGGGATGCAGATATTACCTCTCCAGCAAGAAACAACCAGGAGAATGAACCTTAATCTGCTGTCAAATTAAACATCACCAAGGTAGCTTTTTTTCTGTAACAATACAGTGTTAGGCTGCTATGTGTTTCACACCGGCATAGTGATGGCTTTAAACAGCTCGCCAGGGCGGTGTAGTGTCAACAATGCAGTTAGTATTATATATCTGGACCTTAGACTATTTGCACCAGCCATTTTAGGAGTCATGTTTATCCACTCTGCAGCTGCCTCGCTCCCTCATGTCCAGCTTTTAATTTCTTCTCTCTCCCCCTCACTCTCTCCTCCCCTCACTCTTTCTTTGTCACCTGCTATTCTTGCAGCTACTGGCAAAAGCCAAAGAAATCAGTGACTCAACCACCGGTTCATGAGTCCAAAGCCATGTTTGGCAGTCAGGTCGAAACTCTGACCATTTTCCAAAAACGCATCCACTCTGAAGGGAAATAAGTGGGCACTGAGTGTGCCTGCCTTTCACAGACAGCAGTACCACTGTATAGCCTACATGTGCCAGTTGAAGTAGGGTTGATGCTGCCACACCCTTTAGGCTAATTCCAGCTAATATTGGGGAGGGAGGAAAAATAAGAGCGAGAGTGTGGGACGGCTACTTGATGAGGCCTTCAGCTACAGGAAGAGAGCAGTGCTGAGTGCTGCCTGTCACTTTATGGCTGCGTCCCTTCTGGCACCCTATAGTGGGCATGGTGCAATTTGAGACAGACACTATGGCCTAGCCAAGCAGCAGGGTGCAGGGCCAGCCATACAGGGAGGACAACTTCTCACATGGTGTGTGTGACCTCCAGCGGACCTGCCATCTTCCTGTTCCTAAAGCTAAGTTCACGCACACACCATGTGAGAAAACAGAACCAGAATCTGTGCTTAAAAGGAGACGTTGAATATGAACATTCTCCTTTAAAGCACAGGAAGCAGCCACTCAACATGCCATTTCTCAGCTTAATAAATGTCAAAATACGTTAGGCACTTACCAAAGAAAGGCGTTTCGCTAAGCAACTATGGTCATTAGGGCTGTTATGGCCGGTGTGTACTTCCAAGAAAGGTCTAAATAAAAAGTCACATGCAACTGAAAAAGAAAGCCTTGTCTGGAATGAATCTAAGTACTGTTTTTGACCAAGTGCGCATGTGTCAAATCCACTGATTCTGCACCTCCTGTAATATTAGTAATGGAATTAAAACACAGTAAATAAAGAAATACAGTCACTGTAAAAACATACCCTACATTGTCTACTTACATTAAATATTATTGCGTTCAGTGTAGCAGCGGTGAAACAGATTGATATGACATCCATACACTGTTGTAGGTTATAAAATCAATGACCTTTCCTGCTGCTGGATCAGCCAACCAGTAAACGGGTGATTTTATTGGAGGTGCAGAAGAGTTGTATTTGACACATGCATACTTGGTCAAAAACAATACTTAGATTCATTCCAGACAAGGTATTTTTACAATTGCATGTAACTTTTTTGGAAGTACATACAGGCCATAACAGCACAAATGACGATAGTTGCTCAGCAAAACTCCATTCTTTGGTATGTAATGAACGTATTTTGACATTAAGCTTGAAAAGCTGGTCAATGGCAAGTTGAATGGTTGCTTCTTGGGCTTAAAGGAGAGTCGCCATATTAAATGATCCTGTAAACCCAGATTCTAGTTCAGACTCATCTCTACTAGACTGGTCCTGATTTTGTCGGTTG
Organism: Oncorhynchus clarkii lewisi; assembly: GCF_045791955.1. Classification (NCBI taxonomy): domain Eukaryota; kingdom Metazoa; phylum Chordata; class Actinopteri; order Salmoniformes; family Salmonidae; genus Oncorhynchus; species Oncorhynchus clarkii. The sequence goes on from NC_092165.1 coordinate 30,871,334, forward strand.
TGGTCAGATTTTAGAACACCGAAACATGTTCACACACATCATTTGACAGAATCTGAGACCTTGACCTAGATTTAACATGTTGAATCTTTCAAATCTGAGTTTAAGTCAAAGGGACAACAGTGGCTGGAAGAATAAAAACAGGGAATCCTTCCAAAAGCATTCAGGGGGTTATGAACTGAGAAACTGGGATTAGAAATAAATAAATGTGAAAAATATGAAAATGTCTGAAGGAATCACTTCTGTGATACAGTTAAAACGTGACTGTTGCGGTCTGGGATTTCAGACAGCTCAGATCCCAGTCAAACAGTAATAGGCTAAACACCAACCCTCTTCTTCCACTCCGATGGACAAAGGCTTTGACCCCCTTTCTGTGGTTTTTGGCCACTAGCATGCCATTGGCATAGTTCACCTGCCCTGGCCCCTGACACTGTTTGAAAGGCTGCCAAGAATCCTCCACCAACACAATCGAGTATGCACCCATAGACAAACCAGAGGCGTATTCATTATGCAGATTGTTGCAAAACATTTCTTAACGGAAGCAAACAGAACATACCTGACTTTGTCCAATCGAAACTCTCGTTTAGTTGCAAAACATTCCGTTTTGCATCTGTTTGGACAACTGATTACACCCCAGACCAAATGAAGCATCAAGGAGCCAAAGTTCCAAACCCTTACCCTACCACAGAAATGGAGGAGTCTTAAAGTGACAGTTCACTCCAAAATCAATGTTTATTGAATGTTTTCGGACCCTCCCCTACGAGATGAATGCAAAAGATAGGCACGGCTACCAAATAAGAACAAGAATTTAGTGAGTGAGTCTCCTATGCATTTTGAATTGAGGCGTGTAGCTGGATCTACAAAACCAATTGTGGGACCTGGACTGGCCTTCACAACAGACCACTTTTGAGGTCCCACAATTGGTTTCGTAGATCCAGCTACACGCCTCAATTTAAAATGCATAGGAGACACACACATGCGGGCATTCTTGAAGACAGCTAGTTACCTACATGTTTTAACTTAAATAACAAACAAAAAATACGACACATTACTAACGTTAACAGTCCAACTCAACTGGTTAGATTGTTCATCTTGTTAGAAGGATTGTGGAGAATATAAAATGGGCTTGGTTTCTTAAATGCTCCCAAGGAAGCTTGTTGCGATAACGTTGGCTCTAAAGTGGCTGACAGGCAGCAGCTGACAGTGAAATAGATTATCACAGTCCCACTGAGCTAGCTAACTGACGTTAGCTTCCCTACTAGGTTCGTCCTGCTGAATCACGCCCATCCAACAAGCAATCTAATTGGACTAGCTATCTGGCTAGGTTAGCTCACAGTCGTGGTTGCAGCGTAGCGGACGAGTCCATTCATTTGCCTCGTCCAATAAACACATCGTGGAATGTGATTAGCAAACGAGTAGGCTCTCACGCTCGTTTACTGTGAACTTTGAAAAGGGAAGCCACCAGTAAAACGTAATCTGGTTTAAATGCTAAATTATAAAAAACACACATTTGAAACACGCTAGCTAGCTTGGCTCGCAAATTCGCAAGCGACGTTCGCACCGCAACGCAATAATGTCAGGTGAAAATGTCAATGGAAAGCAGAATTACTTGTAATATCAAGCAGTTAATTGCATGCAAATAATTGCTAATAATATGTTTGGCGAAACTAAGTTACCGTAAATGGAGTGCAGTAGTTCCTCTCCTGTCAAACTGTGCACAATCCTCTTCCACACGGTAAGGCGAGCGAAACCAAACCTGATGTTGATTTGGGCGAGCTATGCCTGGAACACCGTTTTCTAACTATGTGATTGGAGCGAAAACGTTCTATACCAACATCAACAAAGTTCTATTTCTTGATTTGTATTGGCTGTTGATAGGTGTGCGCTGCTTCATTTGTCTGCCAATTGGTTAAAAATCCAACTGGCTTCGAAAATGCAACGTTTTTAACGGGTTCTTTATACGGATTGGTTGAAATGATCAGGCTTACCGCAATTCCATTGGTCATACGAACAGTCAGTTGGCCACTCGCGAATGGAACGTTTGGCTTCGCAACATAAACACAAAACACACCCCTTCGTGGTTTGTGATTGGAAGTTTACTTTAGGGACTGAAAATTTCCATAAATGGTTACAATTCAGGCGACATGATTTGTTGACAAAGATGGCAATCGACGATCTTGAAACGAACAACGTGTCCGCCCCATTTGATTGTTTCATATTTTGATGAATTAGATATGGCGCGGTACACGTCAATACGAGTGTAGCTATTTTAATTGAATGGATGAAATAATTGTACGATTTCTGCAGCTAGCTGTAACTAGCGAGGTTATTCAAGTGAAAAAGAGATAGCATCGCTGTGCTACATCCCTTTCATCGCTAATTATTGTCTTAGGAAGCTGACAACAGGGTACAGTGTGCAGGGGCTAGTTAGCTAGCGAGGCTTCTACAATTTAGCTAGTATAGTTAATGAAAGAATACAGGGAGAATTCGATCCCTGGAAATCCAGCTGCAAGTCTGGATCACATCAAGCCATGTTGGTACTGGGACAAGAAGGACCTGGCTCACACACCCTCCCAGTCCGAGGGCCTGGACCCGGCCACCGAGGCCCGGTACCGGAGAGAGGGGGCTCGATTCATCTTCGACGTGGGCACGCGCCTGGGACTGTATCCTTCCTTCATTGATTAGCAACGAACACACACCGACTGTGTGCAAATATGCATGATCTGGTGTCTCTTTTGATGGGTTGGTTGTGTTGGCAGCCAGGAGAGTAAACTGGTGCAGCGTCATGGTTCTGTTAGAATAATGCATTGTTTGTTTGTTATTTCACAAGTGCCAGATTATATTCAGATTGATCAATGCAGCATTTTATTATCCACGTCACGGTTACAGTAACTATTCAGTTCCTTAACCCTTTGATCAGACACTATGACACGTTGGCTACAGGGATCATATACTTCCATCGCTTCTACATGTTTCATTCCTTCAAGCAGTTCCCCAGATATGTAAGTATTCACACTGTATCTACAACTCTTGCTTTTGACTAACTCAAGTTTAGATCCCTGTAATATGGATAAGTCGGGTTGATTTGACTGATTTAGCTTTTGACCAGACTTAGCTATGTTAAAGATGGTTTAGACGAGCCTTTTCCAATGGAAGTCGTTGTCACCGGTTGAAAAGGGCTTCCCCTGTTCATCTGTGGCTGTGTTATATCTCCTTGCCTCGGCTGTATATACCCAGTTGACGAATGCTATGTCTCTACAGGTGACTGGGGGTTGCTGTCTATTCCTGGCCGGTAAAGTGGAAGAGACCCCAAAGAAATGTAAAGACATTATCAAGACGGCTCGCAGCCTGCTGAATGACATACAGTTCGCCCAGTTTGGAGATGACCCAAAGGTTAGTGCCTCACTAAAGTGTGTAAACTTTGACAATTGCCTGGATTACAAGACGGTAATACCTGCATCTATGTTGGTACTATAATATGGAAGGAACCCCGTACATTGCATTAAATCTATTCATTTTAAGTTGCTAGTGTAAGGTTTTGTGACCCCTGACCAGGTAGTGAATTATATTTCCCTCCCTGGGAAGGACAGGGTCTGTATCCAAAACACTTCATGGTCACAATATTGTCCATGACTCTGTTCCTGTACAGGAGGAGGTGATGGTGCTGGAGAGGATCCTGCTGCAGACCATTAAATTCGACCTGCAGGTGGAGCACCCATACCAGTTCCTGCTCCGCTATGCCAAGCAGCTCAAAGGTACACGGATGCATATGCTTGATTAGTGTTGCAAAATTCCACTAGCTTTCCTAAGATTCTCATCTTTTCAAGAAATGGAATATTCCAAGATGGGAATAAGGAGGAAATCCGGGAATCCTCCAACCGGGAAATCTGGGCGTTTTGGGAAAGTTTCCAAAATTTGGCAACCCTGATTTATGCTATGATCTATGATGGGCTGGCCTGGTTACCTGTTCACTATGGTAGCTGGAAATGTGCTGCAAAAGACAATGTGAAGGGGGTCGGCCCAATGATGTGAATCAGGCACTACAATTAATCTACAATGATATAATCCTAATCTGATCTAGTCTATTATTACCCTGTCTGAATGAAAACGACCCCTAAACTCATCCACCTCTTTCTGTTCACAGATCTGAAGTATTTCCGATCTGTTTCAGGTGATAAGAACAAAGTCCAGAAGCTAGTTCAGATGGCCTGGACCTTTGTGAATGACAGGTGAGCAGTTACACAAGCCGAACATGGAATGCTTAAATTGGCAGAACCATGGAAGAACAGCGATATCCATGTGTGTATTATAATGCAATCAGTGCTGATCTAGGATCAGGTCCCCCTTCTTATTGATTATGATTTAAAAGGCAAAACTGATCCTTAATCAGAACTCCTACTCTGAGAGGCTTTATTAATATGTGCCCTGTAATTGATGTACACATGCGTCTCTCCTCTCCTCCCCCCAGCTTGTGCACCATGCTGTCCCTACAGTGGGAACCAGAGATCATAGCTGTAGCAGTCATGTACCTGGCCGGCCGGCTGTGTAAGTTTGACATCCAGGAGTGGACGTCCAAGCAGTCTTCACGGCGATGGTGGGAACAGTTTGTCCAGGATGTCCCAGTGGAGCTGCTGGAAGGTGGTACTGGCTGTTCTCTCCTTCTCTATCTCTCTCTCTCTCTCTCTCTCTCGAGCACTTCTCTGGTTTCGTCATTTGTGTAAGGCTGTTTTTAGACCTTAAAGACAAAAGTATGCCTCTTTCAAGGTTCTCTTTCACACCACTTATATTAACACTTCACTTTGTGGGCTGTTTGCTTATTGCAGTGTTATAGAGCCCCACAGTGGAGGAGATATAATACCCATAACTTAGCGGTCAAACAGGGAAATGGTTCCAATCATTTTTCCAAATCAAATTTATTTATAAAGCCCTTCTTACATCAGCTGATATCTCAAAGTGCTGTACATAAACCCAGCCTAAAACCCCAAACAGCAAGCAATGCAGGTGTAGAAACACGGTGGCTAGGAAAAACTCCCTAGAAAGGCCAAAACCTAGGAAGAAACCTAGAGAGGAACCAGGCTATGAGGGGTGGCCAGTCCTCTTCTGGCTGTGCCGGGTGGAGATTATAACAGAACATGGCCAAGATGTTCAAATGTTCATAGATGACCGGCAGGGTCAAATAATAATAATCACAGTGGTTGTCGAGGGTGCAACAGGTCAGCACCTCAGGAGTAAATGTCAGTTGGCTTTTCGTAGCCAATCACATTCCACCATACATTTTTCCCCATAGGGGATTTTAGAAACACTTAAAATAAGGGCTGTGTTTTGTGTTGGCTTACACTGGCGTGATGTTTTGATAACCATACTGTGGTACTCTATTATTTACATCCATACTTATGAAATGCACTTCCCATTAATGACTTCCTGCTCTGCTCCATAGACATCTGCCACCAGATCTTAGACCTGTACTCCCAGGGCAAGCAGCAGATGCCCCAGACCCCCAGCGATAAGACCCCGCCTATCCCCGTCCCCACCCCCACCCCTACCCCTCAGCAGCTGCAGGCCCTCTCCCAGCCCCCGCTCCCCAGCCCCCCTGTCGCGCCACCACTTAGCAAGAAGGTCTCGCCCCAGACCAGCCCTCCTCGCCAGCTCAAACGAGCCCACGTGAGTCTGACACCCAGTTTAAAGGTTCTTGTGAGGGCAGGCACCATGTTATTTTCATGACCACAGGCACTAAATTGAGCTGTTTTCGTTTTTGACACCCATTTCCCTTGTTGATGTCGTTGTTTAGGTATTATCTCCTAAAGAAGAAAGCCAGGCACCTGGTGAGCACAACCTTTTCTCTGGCTGAGACAGTAGATTAATCTATTGGAAGCGTATGGCTGCCAATATTCATTTAAAAAGGATTCATAACAGTAGGTATGTTAGAGTATGACTTATTGCGGTCTCTCCATCTCTCTCTTCTCCAGAGCCAGTGGGCTCTAAGATCCCCAGGCTGGAGCCTCCCATGCCCCCTCTACCCACATCACAACCCCCCTCAGGTGAGTCCCCTACCCTGGTCCGCTCACAAGACGACCACGCTAGTAGCCAGATTCACTAAGCCTCTACACCAGTGCAACAACTTCCGCACCTGTTGGTTTCCAGAGGGAATATCCGTAGATCGAAATGTAAAAGAAAACTCAAGGAAATAAATCCTATCCTGAAGTTTTATGAAGACAGGCCCATGTCCATTAGCCTTATTGTTTTTCCTTCTGCTATTCTCGTATGGGTAATACTTATTGCACCGCTTAAGAATTGATTTGGTGTAAATGCTCCACAGATCTGTCCACTCCACTCCCCACTGTAACGCCTCATGTTGCTGAATAGATTATTGACACATGGCATTCTTGCTAAGTGGTTGAGAAGCCCTCCGGATGCATCCCAAATGGCACCCCATTTCCTACATAGTGCACTACTTTTGACCAGAGCCCTACAGGCCCTTGGTGTAGGGGATTCCCTGTAAGCCTGCAGGTTAAAATCACAAGCATTTAGATAGTTAGGGGATACTTAAGCAATAAGGCTCTAGGGGGTGTGGTTAAATGGCCAATGGTGGTATATGGCCATGGTGGACAGGATATAACCCCATCCTTCTGCTACTCTACTGTATGCCTTGTCTGACCTTTCTACCTAATCTGATAATGACCTTATCAGCTGTTAAACTACTCTGCTTTCGAAACAGCACCGTTCGCTAGACAGCTTTGTTTACGTGGCCCGTCTAGGAAGGGGGGTGTGTTTGTTAGCGGTTAAATGGCGCCTTTGTTAGCGGTTAAGTGGTTTGATTCAGTTGTTTCTCTAAGGGTTCTCTAATTCTCTTCTCCCTGTAGACCGCAAGCCTCCAGCCTCCCACCCCTCCGCCCCTCTCCCAGGAGAGACAGACCCAACTGGGGCAGGAGGCCCAGCGGAGCCCCCTAAAGGACCTCCACCTCCCCCCCACTCAGCCTCCCTCCACCAGCCTCCCCCGCTTCCCCACCGCCCCCCTCCACCACCCCCGTCCAGCTACATCATGGGCATCCCCACCTCCAGCTCCTACATGTCAGGAGAGGGTTTCCAGAGCCTCCAGTCGATGATGAAGACAGAGGGGCCGTCCTACAGCACCATCCCCCCATCCTATGGCCCTCCCCTGGCCTACCACAGCCACGTCTACCCCCCTAACGCCCCGCCGCCTGGTCCTCCACTTTCCGCCTCCTACCCTCCACCCAACCTCCCTCCACCTTCCCCCGCCTACCCCCCGCCGGGGTACAACCACAGCTACCCTCCCCCGCCCCCTCATTGCATGCCCCCCGGACACGGGGAATACCCGCCTGTGATGGGCATCCCTCCCAGCAACTATCCCCCACCCCCTGGAGGACAGGGCCAGGTACCCCCTCCGCTGCCCCCTGGCATGCCCCCCATCGGTGGCATGAGTCAGGGGGCGTGGATGAGGTGATGGGGGTGAAACTGGATGTGCCAAACCAACACTAGTCCTATTACAGCAGACAGGAGTCTCCAGTGTTACTGACAGACAGCTTTAGTGATGGGGAACACAGTTAACGCAAGGCCAGTTGGGGAGACCGGCCTCATGTACTCCCTGTAGTTTTCTGAAGCTGTCATCTTACGGTTGCAAAATTTAAGTACTGTTCTCAGGTCATCCAGAAATCCCGGTTGGAACATTCCTGGAATCGTAAGGAATAACCAGGAAATCTGGACTCCAACCTGGATTTCTGGAAACCCTGGGAATTTGGGGAACGTTACCAGAATTTTGCAACCCTACATCTCCAACAAGCCAAACAGCACAGCCACACCTCATCAAGAACCAACCATTAACTTCCATTGCACAAGTTAGTTAACGTGAAATACATCATGTGGTGTGTTTGTTGTACTATGGCTGTTTTTATATTAGCCTTTTTAGTAACATGTTTGTCATTTTTTTTATATGAAAACTTTTAGGTTAGCTTGCTGTACAAATGTAGAAAAGAATGGTCGGACCAAAAAGGAAAATGGCAGCTCCACTCGAACCATTCCATGGCTTGGATGTACAGTATCTTCCACATGCATTCCTTTCTGTTTGAAACACACTACTAAACCAGTATTATATTCTAATGTCAATGAATAGTCTACCATTGTAGCATTGTGCATGGACTGGAACATAAAGACACACTTGCATGATGCACACACAGGACAAACACACACAAGAAACTCACACACTTTAAATAAACACACCTTTTTACGGGTGTTTGGACGTTTTATGTTTTGTTGTTGAAAAAAAAGTATGTTTAATGCTTGCACATTCTTAGGAAAAAAAAGGTCTGATCTAAAACCTAAAAGGATTATTTAGCTGTCCCCATTGAAGAACTATTTTTGGCTCCAGGTAGAACACTTTTGGGCTCCATGTAGAACCCTTTTCACAGAGAGTTCTACCTGGAACCAAAAGGTTTCTACCTGGAACCAAAAGGGTTCTGCAATGGGGACAGCCATGGAATCCGTTTGAAAACCTTTTTTCTAAGAGTGCAGCACTGCCATAAATTAATGGTTTAAAATTACTTTTTTAAATGTTGAAGTTGTCTTTTCATTATACCTTGTGTACTTCCATTGTTACTTAGTTTGTTTGTAATATGTGAAACGTTACTCTAAGCAAAGTTACATGGCATTAAACATTAGTTTTTTTCTAAAGTTGTTCATTTATTTTTTCAATGTGTGACAATAAAAATATACAAAAATAATCCTATTGTACCCTGTTGTGTACATGATTCCTATAGTCTTTCACCCATGCTTCCTGTCGTTAGATGGATTAGCCAGTTGGGGGCATCCTTGTCAAGCCACTTAAATTGAGGCCCAGAATGAACACTTTAGTAAAGGTGTCCTTCCCCCCTTAAATTTGATCAAGGTTGCTTGTTAGCCATCTCTTCTATTTATCAGTGTACTACTTAAGTTGTTGTGGGGGGTATCTGTACTTTACTATTTTTACAAAACTACATTCCTAAAGAAAATAATGTACTTTTTACTCCATACATTTTCCCTGACACCCAAAAGTACTCATTATATTTTGAATGCTTAGCAAACAAAAAATGCCAATTCACACACTTATCAACATCCTTGGTCATCCTTACTGCCTCTGATCTGGCGGACTCACTAAACACGTGCTTTGTTTGTAAATTATGTCTGAGTGTTGGAGAGTGCCCCTGGATATCTATAAAAAAAATTTAAAAAAATAACCTCTGTCTGATTTGCTTAATATAAGGAATTTGAAATTATAATTTTTTGATACTTAAGTATATTTTAGCAATTACATTTACTTTTGATACTTAAGTATATTTAAAACCAAATAATTTTTGGCTTTTACTCAAGTTATACTTTACTGGGTGACTTTCACTTTTAATTGAGTCATTTTCTATTAAGGTATCTTTACGTTTACTCAAGTATGACAATTGGGTACTCACTGCTATGTATGTGTAAGTATGTGTATATACAGTACCAGTCAAAAGTTTGGACACACCTACTTATTCAAGGGTTTTTCTTTATTTTAACTATATTATAGATTGTAGAATAATAGTTAAGACATCAACTCTATGAAATAACACATGGAATCAGGTAGTAACCAAAAAAGTGTTAAACAAATCAAAATAAACCCAGCAAAAAAATAAATGTCCCTTTTTCAGGACCCTGTCTTTCAAAGATAATTCGTAAAAATCCAAATAACTTCACAGATCTTCATTATAAAGGGTTTAAACACTGTTTCCCATGCTTGTTCAATGAAACATAAACAATTAATGAACATGCACCTGTGGAACGGTCATTAAGACAGCTTACAGACGGTATGCAATTAAGGTCAAAGTTATGAACATTTTGGACACTAAAGAGGCCTTTCCACTGACTCTGAAAAACACCAAAAGAAAGATGCCCAGGGTCCCTGCTCGTCTGCGTGAACGTGCCTTAGGCATGCTGCAAGGAGGCACGAGGAGTGCAGATGTGGCCTGGGCAATAAATTGCACTGTCAGCACTGTGAGATGCCTAGGAGAGCGCTACAGGGAGACAGGAAGGACAGCTGATCGTCCTCGCAGTGGCAGACCACGTGTAACAACACCTGTACAGGATCGGAACATCACACCTGCGGGACAAGTACAGGATGGCGACAACAACTGCCCGAGTTACACCAGGAACGCACAATCCCTCCATCAGTGCTCAGACTGTCCACAATAGGCTGAGAGAGGCTGGACTGAGGGCTTGTAGAACTGTTGTAAGGCAGGTCCTCACCAGACATCACCTGCAACAACGTTACCTATGGGAACAAACCCACCGTCGCTGGACCAGACAGGACTGGCAAAAGTGCTCTTCACTGACGAGTCGCGGTTTGGCCTGTACTCTGAAGGGTCCTTCATGGTCTGGGGCGGTGTGTCAAGGCATCATCGGACTGAGCTTGTCGTCATAGCAGGCAATCGCAACGCTGTGCGTTACAGGGAAGACATTCTCCTCCCTCATGTGATACCCTTCCTGCAGGCTCATCCTGACATGACCCTCCAGCATGACAATGCCACCAGCCATACTGCTCATTCTGTGCGTGATTTCCTGCAAGACAGGACTGTCAGTGTTCTGCCATGGCCAGTGAAGAGCCCAGATCTCAATCCCTGGGACCTGTTGGATCAGAGGGTGAGGGCTAGGGCCATTCCCCACAGAAATGTCCGGGAACTTGCAGGTTCCTTGGTGGAAGAGTGGGGTAACATCTCACAGCAAGGTCTGGCCAATCTGTTGCAGTCCATGAGGAGGGGATGCACTGCGGTACTTAATGCAGCTGGTGGCCACACGAGATAGTGACTGATAATTTGATTTTGACCCCCCTTTTGTTCAGGGACACATTATTCCATTTCTGTTAGTCATATGTCTGTGGAACTTGTTCAGTTTATGTATCAGTTGTTGAAATTTGTTATGTTCAAACAAATATTTACACATGTTAAGTTTGCTGAAAATAATCGCAGTTGACAGTGAGAGGACATTTATTTTTTTTTGCGGAGTTTATGTTGGGTAGGTTACTTTCTAAATGTAATCCGTTACTTACTAGTTACCTGTCCAAAATTGTAATCAGTAAAGTAATTTTTGGATTACCCAAAATCAGTAACGTTATCTGATTGCATTCAGTTACTTTTAGATTACTTTCCCCTAAAGATGAATTAGAAGAAGACAAAAATGTGTGTAATTGAGTGACATCTACTGCAGGATAAATCAATGTTAAAGTTGACATAATTGGCCATATATTGATGTAAAATTTTACTTTATGGGTTGGTTATGTAGCCTTCTTCTAACCCATCACATGCTACTACATATAATAAAACGATTAAATTCTATCTTTACATTAAAAAACAAAGTCTATCAGAATTCCAGTCATTCCAATAAATGTTATACCCCTTGATCTTCAAGAATAGGACTTAGAAATATGGTAGTATAGATTAGCCAAATTGTTTTACCTGAGCATAACCCCAAAACTAAGAACTTATTAGCCAGCCCTACTCTGTTGTTTATGATTTTGTTGTCATGGAGGACTGATTGGGCTCAATGATTTGAGTTGAAAAATAAATGCTGCACTCATGGAATGGCATGCTTTGAGCACTACTGAAAAGTGCTATTTACTTGTGAAAAATTAATGCCATATGCTGCATTTGCTATAGGCCTATTGTTGACCTTTTTGTTGGTGCCACTTTGATACCTTGATGATATGCAGCTGTTTAAAGGGCAAATCCACCGATGAAACAATAACAAAACGATCGCCCCGCCTCTGTTTTGTGAATATATGTGTATGCATATATACATACAGTACCAGTACTGAATGAACACTTTAGTAAAGGCATCCTTCCTCTCTTCCTTAAATTTGAAGGTTGCTTGTTAGCCATCTTTTTATCTTCTGTTTTTATGTGTGTGTGTGTGTGTGTGTGTGTGTGTGTGTGTGTGTGTGTGTGTGTGTGTGTGTGTGTGTGTGTGTGTGTGTGTGTGTGTGTGTACAGTTGAAGTCGGAAGTTTACATACACTTAGGTTGGAGTCATTAAAACTCGTTTTTCAACCACTCCACAAATTTCTTGTTAACAAACTATGGTTTTGGCAAGTCGGTTAGGACATCCACTTTGTGCATGACACAAATAATTTTTCCAACAATTGTTTACTGACAGATTATTTCACTTACAATTGACTGTATCACAATTCCAGTGGGTCAGAAGTTTACATACACTAAGTTGACTGTGCATTTAAACAGCTTGGAAAATTCCAGAAAATTATGTCATGGCTTTAGAAGCTTCTGATAGGCTAATTGACATCATTTGAGTCAATTGGAGGTTTACCTGTGGATGTATTTCAAGGCCTACTTTCAAACTCAGTGCCTCTTTGCTTGACATCATGGGAAAATCAAAATAAAATCAGCCAAGACCTCAGAAATAAAATTGTAGACCTCCACAAGTCTGGTTCATCCTTGGGAGCAATTTCCAAATGCCTGAAGGTACCACGTTCATCTGTACAAACAATAGTACCCAAGTATAAATACCATGGGACCACGCAGCCGTCATACCGCTCAGGAAGGAGACGCGTTCTGTCTCCTAGAGATGAACGTACTTTGGTGCGAAAAGTGCAAATCAATCCCAGAACAGCAAAGGACCTTGTGAAGATGCTGGAGGAAACAGGTGCAAAAGTATCTATATCCACAGTAAAACGAGTCATATATCGATATAACCTGAAAGGCTGCTCAGCAAGGAAGACGCCACTGCTCCAAAACTACCATTAAAAAAAGCCAGACTACGGTTTGCAACTGCACATGGGGACAAAGATCACACTTTTTGGAGAAACATCCTCTGGTTTGATGAAACAAAAATAGAACTGTTTGGCCATAATGACCATTGTTATGTTTGGGGGAAAAAGGGGGGGGCTTGCAAAGGATAGTCCCACTAAGCGCAAACCAGATGGGATGGCATATCGCTGCAGAATGCTGTAGTAGCCATGCTGGTTAAGTGTGCCTTGAATTCTAATTAAATCAGCAACAATGTCATCAGCAAAGTACCCCCACACCATCACACCTCCTCCTCCATGCTTCACGGTGGGAACCACACATTCGGAGATCATCCGTTCAGCTACTCTGAGTCTCACAAAGACAAGGCAGTCGGAAATCAGACCAAAGGACAGATTTCCACTGGTCTAATGTCCATTGCTCGTGATTCTTGGCCCAAACAAGTCTCTTATTTTTATTGGTGTCCTTTAGTAGTGGTTTCTTTGCAGCAATTCGACCATGAAGGCCTGATTCACAGTCTCCTCTGGACAGTTGATGTTGAGATGTGTCTGTTACTTGAACTCTGTGAAGCATTTACTTGGGCTGAAATTTCTGAGGCTGGTAACTCTAATGAACTTATCCTCTGCAACAGAGGTAACTCTGGGTCTACCATTCCTGTGACGGTCCTTATGAGAGCCAGTTTCATCGTGGTGCTTGATCGTTTTTGCGACTGCACTTGAAGAAACGTTCAGAGTTATTGACATTTTCCAGATTGACTGACCTTCATGTCTTAAAGTAATGATAGACTGTTGTTTCTCTTTGCTTATTTGAGCTGTTCTTGCCATAATATGGACTTGGTTTTTTACCAAATAGGGCTATCTTCTGTATACCACCCCTACCTTGTCACAACACAACTGATTGGCTCAAATGCATTAAGAAGGAAAGAAATTCCACAAATTAACTTGCATTCCATTCATGAAGCTAGTTGAGAGAATGTCAAGAGTGTGCAAGGCTTTCATCAAGGCAAAGTGTGGCTACTTTTTGAAGAATCTCAAATATAAAATATATTTTGATTTGTTTAACACTTGTTTGGTTACTACATGAATCCATGTGTGTTATTTCATAGTTTTGATTTTTTCACTATTATTCTACAATGTAGAAAATAGTAAAAAATAAAGAAAAACCCTTGAATGAATAGGTGCCCAAACTTTTGACCCGGACTGTATATACAGGAATCACTAAGTTACACTTTCGTCGACATTCACAACTGACAAACACACCAGGGGTTAAAAAGAAAGTATACTTCAATTTTATTAAAAAATTTGAAAGCGGCTTACCTCAGTTGTCACATTTTAAATTTGCTAAAATAACAGTCCAATTTCAGCTACATACAGCTTGTGAAAAACATATAAAGGCATGCTAGTTAATTGTATGCTACAGGAGTACTACGTATGTATGTACATAGCACTGTATATCCTAGGATACCTTAAACTATGTATCACAGAAAAAGAGGCTGAAAAAAAGGACATCACCGGTTCAACATAGAGAGAATAAAGAAGGAATGTGTTTGAATGTAACAATAGGAAAATAGTCAAACTTTTAATCAGAACTTTGTGCTTTCAAATGAACAAATATAAAAGTCAGTCGTTGCGTGTAGACTTATCTGTTTAAGAACAAGGTCACTTTTGCAAAAGTTTAATTTGTGAAGACTTATTCATACAGTTTTCCGTTAGGAAACTCCTTAGTCATCAATGCCGGACGATTAAAGACGACACTGTACAGAACAGTGTATGCTTTTATCGAGGTCCTCGATTCAAACAGAATTATCTTCATATATCAGGAATATACCTCATATATTATATATGAAGCTTTTCCTTGTTGATTCCTGCTCATTTTGTTCACACAGCACTTACACTGTACGTTACGAGACCGGTCAAACACACAGTCAGTCTGTCACTGTTCAAAGTCACCTGCTGCATCCAGACCCCTCAACAACACTGAAACACAGCGGATACATCCCAAATGGTAACCTATTCCCTATTAAGTGCACTACTTTTGACCAAGGTAAATAGGGCTCTGGTCAAATGTAGAGCACTAAATGGGGAATAAGGGGACAGGCTGGCTTTGCCCAAAATATATTTTGCTATCAATACAGTATATTCTCTCCAATTAGAATGCTTTTTACCCAGAATTCATGGGGATGTGTAAACGTACATTTATACACAGCCTTATGTATAACACAAAAAAAGGGTATACATTTATTATACCCCTATATAGATTGACAATGTGTCAAACTCAATTCAGATTCATTTACCAATCTGACAGCAAACCTTTAGTTCAGATTTTAGAACACATATCCGAGAGAATGCAGCAAGTGTCTTTTAACAGTTTATAACTGCCTATTCAGACCTCAGACTAGCCAAGAGAACTCATACAGTATATAAGACTCTTATGAGAACTCATATACATTATTCACTGGCCTTACATATGCATACAACTCAGCTCAGCTATCAGACTTCATTCGTTTTACATACAACTCCTGAACCCCTATAGGTAAGATATCATATACACAGTCATACACTATATATACAAGAGTATGTGGACATCCCTTCAAATTAGTGGATTCGTCTATTTCAGCCACACACCAGTTGATGACAGGTGTATACAACTGCGCACAAAGCCATGTAATCTCCACAGACAAATATTAGCAGTAGAATGGCCTTACAGAAGAGCTCAGTGACTCGCAACATGGCACCATCATAGGATGCCAACTTTCCAACAAGTCAGTTCATCAAATTGCTAGAGCTGCTAAAGCTGCCCCGGTCAACTGTAAGTACTGTCATTGTGAAGTGGAAATGTCTAGGAGCAACAACGGCTCAGCCGCGAAGTGGTAGGCCACACACGCTCACAGAACGGGACCGCTGAGTGCTGAAGCGCGTAGCGCAAAACAATTGTCTGTCCTCGGTTGCAACACTCCAAACTCCCTCTGGAAGCAACTTCAGCACAAGAACTCGTCGGGAGCTTCATGAAATAGGTTTCCATGGCCGAGCAGCCGCACACAAGCCTAAGATCAGCATGTGCAATGCCAAGCATCAGGTGGAGTGGTTTAAAGCTCACCGCCATTGGACTCTGGAGCAGTGGAAGCGCGTTCTCTGGAGTGATGAATCACACTTCACCATATGGCTGTCCGACAGACGAATCTGATTCTGTGCTTGCAACTTTGCGGCAACAGTTTGGGGAAGGCCCTTTCCTGTTACAGCAATGACAATGCCCCCATGCAAAAGCAAATTCCATACAAAAATGGTTTGTCGAGATCGGTGTGGAAGAACTTGACTGGTCTGCACAGAGCCCTGCCATCAACCCCATCGAACATCTTTGAGATGAATTGGAACGCCGACTACGAGCCAGGCCCAATCGCCCAACATCAGTGCCCAACCTCACTAGTGCTCTTGTGGCTGAATGGAAGCAAGTCCCCGCAGCAATGTTCCAATATCTAGTGGAAAGCCTTCCCAGAAGGGGGAGGCTGTTATAGAAGCAAAGGGGAGACCAACTCCATATTAAAGACCATGATTGTGGAATGAGATGTTCGACGAGCAGGTGTCCACATACTTTTGCTCATGTAGTGTATGTTATTACTCCTAATGACATCTGTCTGTTATGTTGCTATAACTCTTAATGACATCTGTTGTGTCAGTCTCATGGCAATGTTATGTAGCTTATCTATTAGCCCTCACCATACAATACTGAGAAGACTCAAATACACAGCAATCAGCTAGGAGGTGCCACAGAGTATAGAACACAGCTATGAAGCTTCATTTAGCTACGCAGTGGGGGAAAGGGGAGGGAGAAAGGGAAAGGGGAGGGAGAAAGGGAAAGGGGGATACCTTGTCAGTTGTGCAACTGAATGCATTCAACTGAAATGTGTCTTCCGCTTTTAACCCAACATCTCTGAATCAGAGAGGTGCGGGGGGCTGCCTTCATCGATGTCAACATAATCGGCGCGTATCAGTGGATTGTACACTGAAGTCCTACTATAGAGATGACAGCTATGAGACTTTATAGAGCAGACATAGGGACTCTAGGAGACTTCATTGTGCACACATCGGGCCTAACACATCATAATGTACAGGAGCCAGCTAAGACACCTTATAAAGTATACATCGGACCCAGCTAAGAGACCTCATGTAGTATACATAGTCTCCAATGAGACTTCATAAGGTATGGTCCCTATAAGAGCTCATTGAGGAAAAGTTAGGACGGGTCAAAATAACAGCTGTTTTCAAAACCGTTTCAAGGATTGTCATACATTAGAAATTCAGATTGTGAATTCAAAGTCCACTTCCATCTAGCAAGATCCTGACATTCTAATCCATGATCAATCATCAGAAGCGACCTTATATTATGCATGAACCAAAACCTCTCCCTCGACTTAAGGTTTCAGTTAATAGTCTGACAGGCTAAGCTTTCAAGCCTGGTCCGAGAACTGTTTGTCCTATTGCCAACTCCATTGCAGACATTGTCAAGTCCTGTATGGCTCAACTGGTAGAGCATGGTGCTTGCAACAACGGGGTTGTTAGTTTGATTCCCACGGGGGACTCTTATGAGAAAACGTATGAACTCACTCCTGTAAGTTGCTCTGGATAAGAGTGTCTGCTACATGACTAAAATGTAAAAATTTTGGCTTGACAATTCTAGGAGTTGGCAGGAGAGCATAAACAGACCCTACCCAGGCTATAAGCTTTCTGCCTGGGAGGAAACTTTTGAAACACAGGGTATAAAACTGAACTCGGCGTTCCACTTTCTGTACTTAGTTACAACGTGTGCATCCGAAATGGCACCCTAATGCCTATATGGTGTTGGTATAGGGAATAGGGTGCCATTTGAGGCGCAAACAAACACGGTCTTAAATTATAACTTTTTTTTAAACAGGGCTATGTTTTGTTACACATAACTGATTTGGTGCTAGAATTTAGTTGAACACTTTGAAATCAATTCTGTCTACACTTGAACACATACTTCCTGCTCAGGCAAAAGGGGATGACACTATCAAACAGTAGGCTGCAGCAGCTAGGTTTTAAGTCATGTAAACCTATGGCTTGTGACTATACACCGAAGGAAATTACATCAGAACATTTCCAGGATTTTTCCTCATATTAAAAGTAGGTTGTCAGTCAGTTGTCAGTCAGTTGCCTGTGGAGAAGTCATGGAAGCAAAGTCAAGAACAGAACAGGGCCTGCAGTAGAATAGTCTGTCCTAGAGTGGTTGTCAGTCCTGAACACATGGTAGGTGAACATTTACACAAACACAAAAAGAGACGTTGGGTGGAGATGGTGTAGTGCTCTAGCTCAGTACTGTCGTGACTGGTTGGGACTGTCAGGTGTAGTACTGTAGAACAGGTCACAGGTATAGTAGCTCAGTACTGTCGTGACTGGTTGGGACTGTCAGGTGTAGTACTGTAGAACAGGTCACAGGTATAGTAGCTCAGTACTGTCGTGACTGGTTGGGACTGTCAGGTGTAGTACTGTAGAACAGGTCACAGGTATAGTAGCTCAGTACTGTCGTGACTGGTTGGGACTGTCAGGTGTAGTACTGTAGAACAGGTCACAGGTATAGTAGCTCAGTACTGTCGTGACTGGTTGGGACTGTCAGGTGTAGTACTGTAGAACAGGTCACAGGTATAGTAGCTCAGTACTGTCGTGACTGGTTGGGACTGTCAGGTGTAGTACTGTAGAACAGGTCACAGGTATAGTAGCTCAGTACTGTCGTGACTGGTTGGGACTGTCAGGTGTAGTACTGTAGAACAGGTCACAGGTATAGTAGCTCAGTACTGTCGTGACTGGTTGGGACTGTCAGGTGTAGTACTGTAGAACAGGTCACAGGTATAGCTCAGTACTGTCGTGAGTTGGGACTGTCAGGTGTAGTCTGTAGAACAGGTCACAGGTCACAGGTATAGTAGCTCAGTACTGTCGTGACTGGGACTGTGTGTAGTACTGTAGAACAGGTGTAGTACTGTAGACTGGTTGGGACTGTCAACAGGTCACAGGTATAGTAGCTCAGTACTGTCGTGACTGGTTGGGACTGTCAGGTGTAGTACTGTAGAACAGGTCACAGGTATAGTAGCTCAGTACTGTCGTGACTGGTTGGGACTGTCAGGTGTAGTACTGTAGAACAGGTCACAGGTATAGTAGCTCAGTACTGTCGTGACTGGTTGGGACTGTCAGGTGTAGTACTGTAGAACAGGTCACAGGTATAGTAGCTCAGTACTGTCGTGACTGGTTGGGACTGTCAGGTGTAGTACTGTAGAACAGGTCACAGGTATAGTAGCTCAGTAGACTGGTTGGGACTGTCAGGTGTAGTACTGTAGAACAGGTCACAGGTATAGTAGCTCAGTACTGTCGTGACTGGTTGGGACTGTCAGGTGTAGTACTGTAGAACAGGTCACAGGTATAGTAGCTCAGTACTGTCGTGACTGGTTGGGACTGTCAGGTGTAGTACTGTAGAACAGGTCACAGGTATAGTAGCTCAGTACTGTCGTGACTGGTTGGGACTGTCAGGTGTAGTACTGTAGAACAGGTCACAGGTATAGTAGCTCAGTACTGTCGTGACTGGTTGGGACTGTCAGGTGTAGTACTGTAGAACAGGTCACAGGTATAGTAGCTCAGTACTGTCGTGACTGGTTGGGACTGTCAGGTGTAGTACTGTAGAACAGGTCACAGGTATAGTAGCTCAGTACTGTCGTGACTGGTTGGGACTGTCAGGTGTAGTACTGTAGAACAGGTCACAGGTATAGTAGCTCAGTACTGTCGTGACTGGTTGGGACTGTCAGGTGTAGTACTGTAGAACAGGTCACAGGTATAGTACAGGTCACAGGTAGGTGTAGTACTGTAGAACAGGTCACAGGTAGTAGCTCAGTACTGTCGTGACTGGTTGGGACTGTCAGGTGTAGTACTGTAGAACAGGTCACAGGTATAGTAGCTCAGTACTGTCGTGACTGGTTGGGACTGTCAGGTGTAGTACTGTAGAACAGGTCACAGGTATAGTAGCTCAGTACTGTCGTGACTGGTTGGGACTGTCAGGTGTAGTACTGTAGAACAGGTCACAGGTATAGTAGCTCAGTACTGTCGTGACTGGTTGGGACTGTCAGGTGTAGTACTGTAGAACAGGTCACAGGTATAGTAGCTCAGTACTGTCGTGACTGGTTGGGACTGTCAGGTGTAGTACTGTAGAACAGGTCACAGGTATAGTAGCTCAGTACTGTCGTGACTGGTTGGGACTGTCAGGTGTAGTACTGTAGAACAGGTCACAGGTATAGTAGCTCAGTACTGTCGTGACTGGTTGGGACTGTCAGGTGTAGTACTGTAGAACAGGTCACAGGTATAGTAGCTCAGTACTGTCGTGACTGGTTGGGACTGTCAGGTGTAGTACTGTAGAACAGGTCACAGGTATAGTAGCTCAGTACTGTCGTGACTGGTTGGGACTGTCAGGTGTAGTACTGTAGAACAGGTCACAGGTATAGTAGCTCAGTACTGTAGAAACTGGTTGGGACTGTCAGGTGTAGTACTGTAGAACAGGTCACAGGTATAGTAGCTCAGTACTGTCGTGACTGGTTGGGACTGTCAGGTGTAGTACTGTAGAACAGGTCACAGGTATAGTAGCTCAGTACTGTCGTGACTGGTTGGGACTGTCAGGTGTAGTACTGTAGAACAGGTCACAGGTATAGTAGCTCAGTACTGTCGTGACTGGTTGGGACTGTCAGGTGTAGTACTGTAGAACAGGTCACAGGTATAGTAGCTCAGTACTGTCGTGACTGGTTGGGACTGTCAGGTGTAGTACTGTAGAACAGGTCACAGGTATAGTAGCTCAGTACTGTCGTGACTGGTTGGGACTGTCAGGTGTAGTACTGTAGAACAGGTCACAGGTATAGTAGCTCAGTACTGTAGAACTGGTTGGGACTGTCAGGTGTAGTACACAGGTCACAGGTATAGTAGCTCAGTACTGTCGTGACTGGTTGGGACTGTCAGGTGTAGTACTGTAGAACAGGTCACAGGTATAGTAGCTCAGTACTGTCGTGACTGGTTGGGACTGTCAGGTGTAGTACTGTAGAACAGGTCACAGGTATAGTAGCTCAGTACTGTCGTGACTGGTTGGGACTGTCAGGTGTAGTACTGTAGAACAGGTCACAGGTATAGTAGCTCAGTACTGTCGTGACTGGTTGGGACTGTCAGGTGTAGTACTGTAGAACAGGTCACAGGTATAGTAGCTCAGTACTGTCGTGACTGGTTGGGACTGTCAGGTGTAGTACTGTAGAACAGGTCACAGGTATAGTAGCTCAGTACTGTCGTGACTGGTTGGGACTGTCAGGTGTAGTACTGTAGAACAGGTCACAGGTATAGTAGCTCAGTACTGTTGTGACTGGTTGGGACTGTCAGGTGTAGTACTGTAGAACAGGTCACAGGTATGGTAGCTCAGTACTGTAGTGACTGGTTGGGACTGTCAGGTGTAGTACTGTAGAACAGGTCACAGGTATAGTAGCTCAGTACTGTAGAAACTGGTTGGGACTGTCAGGTGTAGTACTGTAGAACAGGTCACAGGTCACAGGTATAGTAGCTCAGTACTGTCGTGACTGGTTGGGACTGTCAGGTGTAGTACTGTAGAACAGGTCACAGGTATAGTAGCTCAGTACTGTAGTGACTGGTTGTGAGGTTGTAAGGGAGAGTTTAGTTGGTAATGCATGGCTCGTGCCCCTATCCTCCCTTCATCTTCCTCTTCTTCAAAAACACACCATAACTGTCAACTGACGGTGGCGATTCAAAATGTAGAATAGTCAGGCATTGAACAGAAAATGAAGGCAGATGCTCTGTTGTGCTGTGGAGGCGATAGGACGGCCACCCGCTGTTTCGAACCGTTCGTCGCCACAGTCTGTTTTGCCCTAATCTGAAATTGCCTGTAGCCACTACCCAGGTCAGGTCACCATTCCAATATCCACCAGGGCATGAGGTTAAGGGAGGCCAAAGATGGATATCACAGATGCAGAGGCAGTGGGCTGGGTTTAGGTTAGGGTTTGTCTGGATCATCTAGCCACGGTCACAGTGCTGAGAGAGTAGGAGAGGGTCAATTGAGATGTGTCCCTTTGTCCAGTCAGTGCTGAGGATCCATTGTTGTTGTTGTTGTTTATCTATTTGTCTGTCCGTTTGTCTCGTTTGAGTGCTGGTTAATGTCGTCCTAGGGACTACAAAGGCCCTTTGAACTGGTTCCCAGAGAGATGCTGGCGGATTGACGGCTTGGAGCCCGCAGCGTCACCCAGTTTACGCCACACCACCTGAGAACACAACACAGGACAGGAAATGGGGGGGGGCACAAAGCACTGTTACACAACACTGTCATACAATGGATATACTAGCTACAGCATATCCAGCCCTTTAAGATGAGTGAGGGTCTCTAGAAAAGCCAGGTGGAAGGGACATTTAGTACTAATTACACTAATAAGGTTTGAAAACACTGTTACACAAAGCTTTTTATTGTAGAACATTTTATTATGACCAGTGTGTTGTTGGGGTCTACAAAGGGAGGTCACAGAGACTGGAATCCATCAATCCAGCCATCCAATAACGGCCTACAAAAATGTATGTTCCACATAATCTGAGCACACGATGCAACCGTAGGGACAAGACAACAGTTGTAAAACACATGACTCCCAGCTTCGAGATGGACTATGTAACATAGACCTCACCAGGATGTTGGTGTATTTATCTCTTTATGCTTGATGGGATACTCCACTATAAATGGTTGCGTTGTGCCTCCATGTTCTCTGTGTCTCTTCCAAGTACAGAGCTCTGTCCGGAGAAACCAACAGGCATCGCTTAGTGCTGAAAGACTAGAAGGGCCTGGGGTCGTCCCTGCAAGAAAAGTGTCATCACACGAGTCCCAGATGACCCCACTCCACTGTCTCAGGCTGTATGGTTGTGGCCCAAATGATACCCTATTCCTTTTATACTACACTAACCCTATCGGCTCTAGTCAAAAGTAGTGCCCTGTAAAGGAAATAGGATGCCATTTTGAGCCTACACCTGTGGGGGTGGAAGGAGGATGTGATGTTGAGATGAGAGAATGGGGAGGGGCCTGTAGCTTCTATTCCATAGTCCAATCCTCCTAGCCTTTCGATCCTATCCTGCCCTGTCCTCCCCTATCCTGTCCTATCCTAGGCCTGGAAGGTGTATATAGCATGGAGAATAGAGCTCGGAAGCTTAAAAGGCCTCAACAGGAGCTTCCATTGTTTCTCCCAGTGAAGTTATTTTAATGGTGCAGACAAGTGCGTCGTTAATACTACGGCTCCTTTATGGGAGCCTCCAATTAAAGTAGAGGGAAGCCAGGGGGTGAGAGGGGGAGGAGAGGTGAGAGGGAAGGAGGAGGGAGGGAGGGAGAGTAATTGTGTAATAATTTAAACACTGCCCTCCGTCAAAGTGATGGCATGCTTGTGATTCTGACAGGCAAACAAACAGAAATGGGGAGAGAGAGAGAGAGAGAGAGAGAGAGAGAGAGAGAAGAACGAGAGAGAGAGAGAGAGCGAACGAGAGAGAGAGAAGAGAGAGAGAGAACAAGAGAGAGAGAGAGAGAGAGAGAGAGAGAGAGAGAGAACGAGAGAGAACGAGAGAGAACGAGAGAGAGATAGCGAACGAGAGAGAGAGAACGAGAGAGAGAGAGAGAGAGAGAGAGAGAAAGCTGCAACTTGACAGGCCCCTCGTATCTTCATCTAGCTCTCATTATTAGCTTTTTGGGATAGGAGAGGGAGAGAGGAAGAGAGAAGAAAGGAAACGAGTGAGGGAGAGAGAGAAAAAGTATAAGAGGGGGGGGGGGGGGGGGGGTGAGAAAGGTCGTGTGGGAGGGAGGAGAGAGTTCCTTACGTTACACATCTCCCTGACGATGGCCTTCTCCTTCTCACTAAGGTCCTTGTCATAGTCTTCAGGGATTTTCTTCTCTAGATTCTCATGGACCTCGAGCACCTTCATGGCATGGACCACAGCCTCGGTCTTCTGGCCCACAGGGAGGTAGTCTGCTGGGAGGGATGGCTCACCACTAGGGGTCCTACCGGAGCCCTGGAGAGAGGAAGGGAGAGATGGTCAGAGTGGTCACACACATGTACTTTATTTTCAGAGATGTGAGCAATCTAAATTAATCCCCCCATCTCCCTTCTCTCTCTCTGGGGTACTATAGTTCACCGACCCAGACCCCTAAAGGAGGGTAAATCCCTGGTTTAATCAGCTCATTACAACTCTCATCTCCCCTGGTTTTCCCTGACCCTGGTCAAACTCCCCTGTGTCTCTCCATCTCTGGGTCACAGCTAATGCAAAAAGAGGTCGTTGAGAGAGAGGAGCAGGGGCCCAATCTATCCCAGCTCTATCCTATTCATTCCCAGCTCTTACTGTCCAAGCACTTAGTTATCCCTATCTCTGGTTCTATCCCAGCTTTGCTCAGTCACAGCCTTCTGAGCACCACTCTAGCGTTAGATCCTCAACCATCCCAACCAGCATTCCAACACCGGTGCCCCTGAGCAGAGAGAGAGGGGGATAAAGGGATATAGGGATATATATATACTGTATATAAATATATATATATATAGAGAGGAGGGGGGTTAAAGGGATATAGGGAGAGAGAGAGAGGGGGGGGTTAAAGGGATATAGGGAGAGAGAGAGAGGGTGGGGGGTTAAAGGGATATAGGGAGAGAGAGAGAGAGAGAGGAGGGGGGGTTAAAGGGATATAGGGAGAGAGAGAGAGAGGGGGGGTTAAAGGGATATAGGGAGAGAGAGAGAGGGGGGGGTTAAAGGGATATAGGGAGAGAGAGAGAGGGGGGGGTTAAAGGGATATAGGGAGAGAGAGAGAGAGAGGGGGGGGGGTTAAAGGGATATAGGGAGAGAGAGAGAGAGGGGGGGGGTTAAAGGGATATAGGGAGAGAGAGAGGGGGGGTTAAAGGGATATAGGGAGAGAAAGAGAGAGAGAGAGAGAGAGAGAGGGGGGGTAAAGGGATATAGGGAGAGAGAGAGAGAGAGGGGGGGGGTTAAAGGGATATAGGGAGAGAGAGAGAGGGGGGGGGTTAAAGGGATATAGGGAGAGAGAGAGTGAGGGGGGGGTTAAAGGGATATAGGGAGAGAGAGACAGAGAGAGAGGGGGGGGTTAAAGGGATATAGGGAGAGAGAGAGAGAGAGGGGGGGTTAAAGGGATATAGGGAGAGAGAGAGAGAGAGAGAGAGAGAGAGAGTGGGGGGTAAAGGGATATAGGGAGAGAGAGAGAGGGGGGGTAAAGGGATATAGGGAGAGAGAGAGGGGGGGTTAAAGGGATATAGGTAGAGAGAGAGAGAGAGAGAGAGGGGGGGGTTAACGGGATATAGGGAGAGAGAGAGAGAGAGAGAGGGGGGGGGGGTTAAAGGGATATAGGGAGAGAGAGAGAGGGGGGGGTTAAAGGGATACAGGGAGAGAGAGAGAGAGGGGGGGGGGTTAAAGGGATATAGGGAGAGAGAGAGAGAGAGAGAGAGAGAGAGAGATGGGGGGTTAAAGGGATATAGGGAGAGAGAGAGAGAGGGGGGGTTAAAGGGATATAGGGAGAGAGAGAGAGAGAGAGAGATGGGGGGGTTAAAGGGATATAGGGAGAGAGAGAGAGAGAGAGGGGGGGTTAAAGGGATATAGGGAGAGAGAGAGGGGGGGGGGGGTTAAAGGGATATAGGGAGAGAGAGAGAGAGGGGGGGGGGTTAAAGGGATATAGGGAGAGAGAGAGAGAGGGGTTAAAGGGATATAGGGATATATATAAAGAGAGAGAGATAGAGAGGGGGGTTTAAAGGAATATAGGGAGAGAGAGAGAGAGGGGGGGGGGGGTTAAAGGGATATAGGAGAGAGAGAGAGAGAGGGGGGGGTTAAAGGGATATAGGGAGAGAGAGAGAGAGAGGGGGGGGTTAAAGGGATATAGGGAGAGAGAGAGAGAGAGGGGGGGTTAAAGGGATATAGGGAGAGAGAGAGAGGGGGGGGGGTTAAAGGGATATAGGGAGAGAGAGAGGGGGGGGGGGGTTAAAGGGATACAGGGAGAGAGAGAGAGAGGGGGGGGGTTAAAGGGATATAGGGAGAGAGAGAGAGAGAGAGAGAGAGATGGGGGGTTAAAGGGATATAGGGAGAGAGAGAGAGAGCGGGGGTTAAAGGGATATAGGGAGAGAGAGAGAGAGAGATGGGGGGGTTAAAGGGATATAGGGAGAGAGAGAGAGAGAGAGGGGGGGGGGGTTAAAGGGATATAGGGAGAGAGAGAGAGAGGGGGGGGGTAAAGGGATATAGGGAGAGAGAGAGGGGGGGGGTTAAAGGGATATAGGGAGAGAGAGAGAGAGAGGGGGGGGGTTAAAGGGATATAGGGAGAGAGAGAGAGAGGGGTTAAAGGGATATAGGGATATATATAAAGAGAGAGAGATAGAGAGGGGGGTTTAAAGGAATATAGGGAGAGAGCGAGAGAGAGAGGGGGGGGGTTAAAGGGATATAGGGAGAGAGAGAGGGGGGGGGGGGTTAAAGGGATATAGGGAGAGAGAGAGAGAGAGGGGGGGTTAAAGGGATATAGGGAGAGAGAGAGAGAGGGGGGGGTTAAAGGGATATAGGGAGAGAGAGAGAGAGAGAGAGAGAGAGGGGGGGTTAAAAGGGATATAGGAGAGAGAGAGAGGGGGGTTAAAGGGATATAGGGAGAGAGAGAGAGGGGGGGGGTTAAAGGGATATAGGGAGAGAGAGAGAGAGGGGGGGTAAAGGGATTAGGGAGAGAGAGAGAGGGGGGGTTAAAGGGATATAGGGAGAGAGAGAGAGAGAGAGAGGGGGGCGGGGGGTAAAGGGATATAGGGAGAGAGGGAGAGAGAGAGAGAGAGAGGGGGGGGGTAAAGGGATATAGGGAGAGAGAGAGCGAGAGGGGGATAAAGGGATATAGGGAGAGGGGGGGGGTTAAAGGGATATAGGGAGAAAGAGAGAGAGAGAGAGGGGGGGGGTTAAAGGGATATAGGGAGAGAGAGAGAGGGGGGGTTAAAGGGATATAGGGAGAGAGAGGGGGGGGGGGTTAAAGGGATATAGGGAGAGAGAGAGAGAGAGGGGGGGGGTTAAAGGGATATAGGGAGAGAGAGAGAGAGGGGGGGGTTAAAGGGATATAGGGAGAGAGAGAGAGAGAGGGGGGGGTTAAAGGGATATAGGGAGAGAGAGAGAGAGAGGGGGGGTTAAAGGGATATAGGGAGAGAGAGAGAGGGGGGGGGGGTTAAAAGGGATATAGGGAGAGAGAGAGAGGGGGGGGTTAAAGGGATATAGGGAGAGAGAGAGGGGGGGGGTTAAAGGGATATAGGGAGAGAGAGGGGGGGGGGTAAATGGATATAGGGAGAGAGAGAGAGAGGGGGTTAAAGGGATATAGGGAGAGAGAGAGAGAGAGGGGGGGGGGGTAAAGGGATATAGGGAGAGAGGGAGAGAGAGAGAGAGAGGGGGGTGTAAAGGGATATAGGGAGAGAGAGAGAGAGAGAGAGAGAGAGAGAGAGGGGGATAAAGGGATATAGGGAGAGGGGGGGATAAAGGGATATAGGGAGAGAGAGAGAGGGGGGATAAAGGGATATATGGAGAGAGAGAGGGGGGGGGTTAAAGGGATATAGGGAGAGAGATAGAGAGAGGGGGGGGATAAAGGGATATAGGGAGAGAGAGAGAGAGAGAGAGAGGGGGGGATAAAGGGATATAGGGAGAGAGAGAGAGAGAGGGGGTTAAAGGGATATAGGGAGAGAAAGAGAGAGGGGGGAGAGAGAGAGCGAGAGAGAGAGAGAGAGAGAGAGAGAGAGAGAGAGAGAGAGAGAGAGAGAAGAGAGAGCATGAAGAGGAAGAGGAAGAAGAAGAGTGTGACCGGAGTGTGAGTGACACACACACAAAGCTGAGAGTGCAATAACAACAGGCCCATAGTCAATGGTGTAGGCACCTGCTGTAGAGGCATTATGGAAGAGGAGGGAAGTGAACCTGACCGGGCTTCCAGTCTAACATTACAGAGTTGGTATCAATACCCAGTATCAATACTCAGAGAACACTGACACAGACACACCATACTTAATTGCGTCCCAAATGGCACCCTATTCCCTGTATAGTGCACTACTTTTGACCAGGGCCCATATGACTCTGGTCAAAAGTAGGGCACCATGTAGGGTAGTGTTTCCCAACCCTGGTCCTCCAGTAACCCCAACAGAACACATTTTTGTTGTAGCCCTGAACAAACACCTCATTCAGCGCATTGAGGGCTTGATGATTAGTTGACAAGTTGATTCAGGTGTGCTTGTCCAAGGTTACAATACAAATGTTTACTGTTGGGGGTACTGGAGTCCCACCAGGGTTGGGAAACACTGATGAAGGGAATAGAGTGCCATTGATCAGTCTGAAAGTCTGAAAGAAAACATAAAGAGAGGCTCCAAAGGACACATATTTTCAACCAACAATTTTTACAAGATAGAGAATCACTGCTTCTGCGTCAGAAACAACTTTGATTGACTTTGACATTTGATTGATTGCTCTGTTGTTATGTGAGAAAGTCGTGACTATGACATTTGATTGATTGCTCTGTTGTTATGTGAGAAAGTCGTGACTTTGACATTTGATTGATTGCTCTGTTGTTATGTGAGAAAGTCGTGACTATGACATTTGATTGATTGCTCTGTTGTTATGTGAGAAAGTCGTGACTTTGACATTTGATTGATTGCTCTGTTGTTATGTGAGAAAGTTGTGACTTTGACATTTGATTGATTGCTCTCTTGTTATGTGAGAAAGTCGGGACTTTGACATTTGATTGATTGCTCTCTTGTTATGTGAGAAAGTCGGGACATTGCCTCAGTCAGTGCTACAGAGGTGGGATCACGATCGCTGGGTACATTTTGTCTTGTGACGGATGTAGGGGGATGTAGGGGGTGGGAGCGACCCCTCTACAATTTCAACGTCTGGTTTTGATTTACATTTGGTGAAATCAATTTCAAAATGTCACCAGGTCATTGGATTTCGGTTTTTAAAGTTGGGTGAAAAGAAATGTTGATGACTTTTTTCAAATCCAAATACATTTTTTTCACGATGACTCAACGTCATCACATTGATCAACTAAAAAATGTTATGATGTGGAAACAACATTGATACAACCGGTGGGCTCTCTCTCTACCAATCATAGGTAGCCCCTGGCAACACGTAGTGAAGTAACACACAAGTTATGTCAAACATTAAGCAAATATAAAGAACATTATAAAGAATAATAGTACAAATATTTTGAGCATCTTAAATGTAATGTTGGGCAAAAAGGCAAACTCAGCTCCATCCTTCATTGCATCAGATGGCTCATTCATCACAAACCCCACTTGTATTGCCAACTACTTTAATGATTCTTTCATTGGCAAAATGTGCATGACATGCCAACAACAAACTGAACCTGCACGTCCATTCATAACTGACCAAATTATGAAAGATACGCATTGTAATTTGAATTCCGTAAAGGGAGTGTGGAAGAGGTGAAGAAATTACAATGACAAGGCACCTGGGTCTGACAACTTGGATGTAAAATGACTGAGGATGATAGCAGACTATATTGCCACTCCTATTAGCCATCTCTTCAATCTAAGCCTACAGGAAAGTGTGATCCCTCAGGCCTGGGGGGAAGCAAAAGTCATTCCACTACCCAAGAATAACAAAGCACCCTTTACTGGCTCAAACAGCCCACCAAACAGCCTGTTACCGACCCTTAGTAAACTTTAGATTTTTTGGTGTTTCACAAGAATCAAAGATATTTTACAGTAAACAAATTAACAACTGACTTTTAGCATGCTTACAGTATAGGAAAGGGCACTCACCATGTATCACACTTACATAAATGACTGATGATTGGCTGAAAGAAATGTATAATAATAAGATTACGGGAGCTGTTTTGTTAGACTTCAGTGCAGCTTTTGACATTATTGATCATAATCTGCTGCTGGAAAAACGTATGTGTTATGTCTTTACATCCCCTGCTATATTGTGGATTGAGAGTGACCTGTCTAACAGAACACAGAGAATGTTCTTTAATGGAAGTCTCTCCAACATAATCCAAGTAGAGTCAGGCATTCCCCAGGATAGTTGTCTAGGCCCCTTACTTTTCAATGTTTTACTAATGACCTGCCATTGGCATTGAGTAAAGTCTGTTTGTCTATGTAAACTGATGACTCCACATTATACACGTCAGCTACCCACAGCAAGTGAAATCACAGCAACACTTAACAAAGAGCTGAAGTCAGTTTTAGAATGGGTGGCAAGTAATAAGCTAGGCCTAAATATTTCAAGAACTAAAAGCATTGTATTTGGGACAAACTATTCACTAAACCCTACACCTCAACTAAATCTTGTAATGAATATTGTGGAAATTGAACAAGTTGAAAAGACTAAACTGCTTGGTGTAACCCTGGATTATAAACTGTCATGGTCAAAACATATTGACACAACGGTAGCTAAGATGGGGAAAGGTCTGTCTGTAATAAAAAGCTGCTCTGCTTTCTTCACATTGCTATCAACAAAACAAGTCCTACAGGCCCTAGTTTTATCGCACCTGGACTACTGCCCAGTCATATGGTCAAGGGCCACAAAGAGAGACATAGGCAATAAAGCAGTACGGCTGGCCCTTAAATGTACTCTGAGAGCTAACATCAATGGCATGCATGTCAACCTCTCCTGGATCAAAGTAGAGGAGAGATTGACTGCATCACTGCTTGTCTTTGTGAGAGGTATTGACATGCTGAAAGCACTGAGCTGTCTGTTCAAACGACTCAGACACCCATGCAAAACCCACAAGACATGCCACCGGGGGTCTCTTCACAGTCCTCAAGTCCAGAACAGACAACACAGAGCCATGACTACATGGAACTCTATTCCACATCAAGTATCTCATGCCAGCAGTTAAATCTGATTTTTTTTTAAATGATAAAACTACACGTTATGGTACAACGCGGACTGTGAAGAGACACACACATCCAGGCACACACTCACGCATACGCACACACACGCTAGCACACGCACTCTACATACACGCACATTGTAACATCACCGTATGATGCTATTATGCATTTTGTATTGTAGATATATGTATTGGTGCAATGGTATATGATGTACTGTTTTATTTGTTTTTTTGTGTGTGTGATCAAATCAAATCAAATCAAATTTTATTTGTCACATACACATGGTTAGCAGATGTTAATGCGAGTGTAGCGAAATGCTTGTGCTTCTAGTTCCGACAATGCAGTAATAACCAACAAGTAATCTAACTAACAATTCCAAAACTACTGTCTTATACACAGTGTAAGGGGATAAAGAATATGTACATAAGGATATATGAATGAGTGATGGTACAGGGCAGCATAGGCAAGATACAGTAGATGGTATCGAGTACAGTATATACATATGAGATGAGTATGTAAATAAAGTGGCATAGTTAAAGTGGCTAGTGATACATGTATTACATAAGGATGCAGTCGATGATATAGAGTACAGTATATACGTATGCATATGAGATGAATAATGTAGGGTAAGTAACATTATATAAGGTAGCATTGTTTAAAGTGGCTAGTGATCTATTTACATAATTTCCCATCAATTCCCATTATTAAAGTGGCTGGAGTTGAGTCAGTGTCAATGTCAGTGTGTTGGCAGCAGCCACTCAATGTTAGTGGTGGCTGTTTAACAGTCTGATGGCCTTGAGATAGAAGCTGTTTTTCAGTCTCTCGGTCCCAGCTTTGATGCACCTGTACTGACCTCGCCTTCTGGATGATAGCGGGGTGAACAGGCAGTGGCTCGGGTGGTTGATGTCCTTGATGATCTTTATGGCCTTCCTGTAACATCGGGTGGTGTAGGTGTCCTGGAGGGCAGGTAGTTTGCCCCCGGTGATGCGTTGTGCAGACCTCACTACCCTCTGGAGAGCCTTACGGTTGAGGGCGGAGCAGGAATACCTGGTACGGCTGTATCACGCCGTACCAGGCGGTGATACAGCCCGCCAGGATGCTCTCGATTGTACATCTGTAGAAGTTTGTGAGTGCTTTTGGTGACAAGCTGAATTTCTTCAGCCTCCTGAGGTTGAAGAGGCGCTGCTGCGCCTTCTTCACGATGCTGTCTGTGTGAGTGGACCAATTCAGTTTGTCTGTAATGCATTGGGTGTGACATGTTTCCTGAAGTCCACAATCATCTCCTTAGTTTTGTTGACATTGAGTGTGAGGTTATTTTCCTGACACCACACTCCGAGGGCCCTCACCTCCTCCCTGTAGGCCGTCTCGTCGTTGTTGGTAATCAAGCCTACCACTGTTGTGTCGTCTGCAAACTTGATGATTGAGTTGAAGGCGTGCGTGGCCACGCAGTCGTGGGTGAACAGGGAGTACAGGAGAGGGCTCAGAACGCACCCTTGTGGGGCCCCAGTGTTGAGGATCAGCGGGGAGGAGATGTTGTTGCCTTAATGTGTTTGGACTCCAGGAAGAGTAGCTGCTGCCTTGTTAGCAGCTGATGGGGATCACAACAACAACAAAAATCCACCCACCATAAAAAGTGTATATCAGGCCATGTCATTGGGTGTGACATGAGAGAGAGAGAGAGAGAGAGCCAGCAGCATACCACACTGCAGAGATGTTACAGTTTTTCTCTATTGCTAAAACACTAAAACCCATTGGCTGAACAAAGTTCTCAGTTGCCTGGACTCATTTAGCTAATTATGCTGTCTGTTGTCAATACCTTAAACCATTTCACATGGTAAAACACAATTTGCAGATCTCACTTAGACTTTTCAGCAAAACTCTAAACACATTCTCATTCTCAAAACACATTCGGCACACTAATGCACATGTCATCCATACTGGTAAACACAAGTGGCAACAGTCAAATACAAATAGAGAACATATGTAATTGATTGAACACAACCACTCAAAATTGATTTAACCTGTTTCAAATGATGCTACACAACCAATATAAGCCAGTTCAGAGAGCAAACAGGTTGTTGAAGGTGGGAAGGAGAAAGTCTGAGAATGGATACTGTAGTACAGTGCATTGTAGGCGGTATACTGTACAATGGACAAATTGTATGGCCCTGAACATTGTGCTTTCCCCATTTATTAACAGTACTGACTGATCAATAAATGTTGACTGGTTGCAGGTTCATATCAACAAAGAACAAGAATTACAGTATCACAGAGACAAAGGACAAGTGAGATGCAGGGTACAGTACTGTAAAAATAGGGGTACAAAGAGGAGGAAGAACAAAAAATTAAATTGCAAAGAACAAAGCAGAGTAGTAATTTCTGATCAATTTTGAGCTACTATGATAGAACATGTTTTCGTTCATCAAAAGACAATGACCGAAAAATATGATTTTTTTTAGATTAAAAATGTACTTCTCCCTGAGAATTGTATGTTTTGAACAATGTGTTTTCTATTTTTCGGTGTATTGTTTACTGACTGCTTGAGAGTGTATATAATTTTGATCACTTTGTTTATGATTTGAGAGCAGTGTTTGATTTTGAACACAGGTAAAACTGTTTTGAGGCGAATGTTTCACTTTGCAAGAGGAGTCAGAGGTTATGTAAATAGTGCTGGAAGATGAGGTTTTGTGTTTAATGTTTTCAGGAAATGGAGCAAGGTTTCAGAAATTGTGTTTTAGCAATTGAGAAAAACTGTAACATCAGTGTTCTGGCAACATTTCCAATCAGGCCATCATTCCATCATGGCCACCTAATCATCCCCAGCTTCCAATTGGCTCAGTCATCCCCTCTCCTCCACCCTGTAACTATTCTCCAGGTCGTTGCTGTAAATTAAAATGTGTTTTCCGTCAACTTACCTGGTTAAATGAGAGAGAGAGAGAGAGAGAGAGAGAGAGAGAGAGAGAGAGAGAGAGAGAGAGAGAGAGAGATGTTGCATTATTCAAGGCATCACCTGTGTGTTTGAAGTGAGAGTTCAAAGTCATGCTAATCAGGATAGGGGTCTAGAGTATGTATGTCTCTCACTCCAGAACACACACACACACACACACACACACACACACACACACACGCTGTAGCTCATGCTACACACTCTTAATTGTTTTCTCCTTCCTGTGGATGAAGAGTACCTGAGTGGTTAGTGGTTACCATGACGACTCTAGATGTCTTTTATCACGACCAATCAGAATACTGAACAAGACTCTTCTTTTTCTTCTCAGCTCTCTCCTTATTCTCTCTCTATAATCTCTCTCCCCACCTCTCTCCTTTAGTCTCTTTTCCATCCTTCCTCACATCTCTCCTCTCCTCTCCTTCCCAATCTCATCTCCCTACCCTCTTCTCCTCTCCCTCCCCCTGTTCTCCTCTCCATGCCAAGGTGAGAGCTGGAAAGTGGGATAAAAGAGAGGGAAAGAACAGAGGGAGTCTTTGCCCTTCTGAAAGGAGTGATGCTAATTTAATTAGTGGTCTCAAAGGGATGTCCAGGGATGGCTCAAGGCATAAGAGGTGTCCAGGGATGGCTCAAGGCATAAGAGATGTCCAGGGCTGGCTCAAGGCATAAGAGATGTCCAGGGCGGGCTCAAGGCATAAGAGATGTCCAGGGCTGGCTCAAGGCATAAGAGATGTCCAGGGCTGGCTCAAGGCATAAGAGATGTCCAGGGCTTGCTCAAGGCATAAGAGATGTCCAGGGCTGGCTCAAGGCTAAGAGATGTCCAGGGCTGGCTCAAGGCATAAGAGATGTCCAGGGCTGGCTTCAGGCATAAGAGATGTCCAGGGCTGGCTCAAGGCATAAGAGATGTCCAGGGCTGGCTTCAGGCATAAGAGATGTCCAGGGCTGGCTTCAGGCATAAGAGATGTCCAGGGCTGGCTTCAGGCATAAGAGATGTCCAGGGCTGGCTTCAGGCATAAGAGATGTCCAGGGCTGGCTCAAGGTATAAGCGATGTCCAGGGCTGGCTTCAGGCATAAGAGATGTCCAGGGCTGGCTTCAGGCATAAGCGATGTCCAGGGCTGGCTTCAGGCATAAGAGATGTCCAGGGCTGGCTTCAGGCATAAGAGATGTCCAGGGCTGGCTTCAGGCATAAGAGATGTCCAGGGCTGGCTTCAGGTATAAAGCGACATAAGCAGTCGCTTAGATATCCAGGCTGCTAGGTTTTATTTAAAAAAAAATGTGGGGTCCCAACTTCCTGTTGAGAGTTAGAATAATAGAATAGACGAGGTGCAAAGTTGAAATTTGGTTGTGCATCAGCAATTATCTTCACCCCATGGCAAAATGGGTAGAATTACAGTAAGTTAGCTTTAAAACTGCAAAAAAATATACATATCTTCCCCATGGGAAAATGAGCAGAATTTCATGATTTTTTAAAATAACATTGAGACATTTTCCCTACGCCCTGTGGCAAAATGTCTACAACTGCATAAAAAGTGCTTTAAACCTGAAATGCTTCTCTCCACTGTCAAGAGCAGGGCCAGGTGGGGGAGGAGGGGGGGAGGTGATGTCCTCTGGTTAAACACAGAACCAATAGAGAGACAGGTGAAGTCTCAGGGCTGTAGAAGAGAGAGAGAGAGAGAGAGATGGATACAAGAGAGAGGTAGGTGGCAATAAGGAAAAAGAGAGAGCTTGAGTGGAATGGAAGAAAGACTGGATTTGAGACAGAGAGGGGTGGTGAAAACTAGGGGGGGGGGGGGTATTAAAGAGAGAGAGAGAGAGAGAGAGAGAGAGAGAGAGAGAGAGAGAGAGAGAGAGAGAGAGAAGACTCCAGATTCAGTCTCCAGCTCAAGGCTGGGTTAGAGAATCAAAGACAGGTAAACAGTGTGAGGGGGTTGGAAGGTAGGGTTAACATGAGGTATTGTTGTTGTAAGGTCTACTTTAGTACTCAGTGTTATTGGGTAAAGTCTGAGTTTGTGTTTACATGAAAGACCTGAGGTTATTGTCTCTTAACTCTTAGACTCAGGGTAGAATATGGAAGAGGCGGGGCTGGAGTGAAGGTGCATATTACTGGAGGCTGACATTCGATACTGCAAAGTGTGATGATACACCTTTAAATGTGGAGGAGCTGGAGAGGGTTTGGAAGTGAAGTGTGTGAAAGTCCAGTTCAAAGCAGGTCTGTGAAGTGGTACTGAGGTCAGCCACAGA
This sequence comes from Oncorhynchus clarkii lewisi, assembly GCF_045791955.1. Lineage (NCBI taxonomy): Eukaryota > Metazoa > Chordata > Actinopteri > Salmoniformes > Salmonidae > Oncorhynchus > Oncorhynchus clarkii. The sequence continues at coordinate 30,907,194 of NC_092165.1, forward strand.
CCAGCTCATTTCTGGAGAGAAAAATTTTTCATTGGTAGCACTGGTGCTCCAAACTTACAAAAGTTAGGAGCGCCACATAAAATCTAAGAGCACCAGAAATATTTTGTCATTGATTCAGATAAAGCCTACAACGGGCCTATATGAATCCTAATTACTTTTGAAGCACATCTCATGAAAAATACATCACTTTTCCTTTCCTTTGTTTGTTTTTTTAATTGTTATTTTTTTATTTCCCTGCAGTGAACCCACTCAACATTTACATTACATTCAGTCATCTAACAGACTCCCATCCAGAGCGACCCACAGGAGCAACCAGGGTCAAGCAATCCTCTCAAGTGCACGTCGACAGATCTCCCACCAAGTCAAAACAGGGACCCGAACCAGCGACCCATCAGCCACCGGCCCAAGCTCCCAACCGCCAGGCTACCAACCATTCAAGATCCCCCCCACAGCTCTGAGAGCTGCCCCTCAACCACACAAGTGTTTGCATATATAGATAAAGTTAGTAGGGCTGCACAGTATTGGCAAAAAATAGAATTGTGATTTTTCAACCAAATATTGCGATTTGTCTTGCAAAACAGATAAAAACACTGGTGAACTGTTGGATTGATTATTCAAATTCTATGGTTGGTGTTGTTTGTAGGTAGGAGTTATGACAGGGTAGGAACAAAAGTGTTGATAATTGTTTCCCAGGGGACCCTCGTGGCGTTTGAACAGATGTTACATTTAGGCAAAAATGGTAGTAAGTTGCACAAACAACGTGCTGATCGACACCACCAGCATTTAGCTAGTTAGCGAATAGCATTAGCATAATGTTTGAAACATGCCAGCTTCCTTAGACTAACTAACATTTTGCCGAGATCAAGATACACAAACGAATAGTATGATAAAGAAAAATAACTGGATTCATATTTAGAAGCAATGTGGAAAGCAGCATCGTTCTTGTTTACGAAGAAGATCCACTATATAAACAAAAGTATGTGGACACCCCTTGAAATGAATGGATTCGGCTATTTCAGCCACACCCATTGCTGACAGGTGTATAATGGGGCGGCCTAAGATTACCATGCGCCATGCCAAGCGTCGGCTGGAGTGATATAAAGCTCGCCGCCATTGGACTCTGGAGCAGTGGAAACGTGTTATCTGGAGTGATGAATCACGCTTCACCATCTGGCAGTCCGATGGACAAAACTGAGTTTGGCGGATGCCAGGAGAATGCTACCTGCCCGAATGCATAGTACCAACTGTAAAGTTTGGTGGAGGATGAATAATGGTCTGAGGCTGTTTTTCATGGTTCGGGCTAGGCCCCTTAGTTCCAGTGAAGGGAAATCTTAAAGCTACAGCATACAATGACATTCTAGACAATTCTGAGCTTACAACTTTGTGACAACAGTTTGGGTAAGACCCTTTCCTGTTTCAGCATGACAATGCCCCCATGCACAAAGTGAGGTCCATATAGAAATGGTTTGTTGAGATCGGTGTGGAAGAACTTGACTGGCCTGCACAGAGCCCTGACATCAACCCCCTTGAACACCTTTGGGATGAATTGGAACGCTGACTGCGAACCAGTCATAATCGCCCAACATCAGTACCCGACCTCACTAATGCTCTTGAGGCTGAATAGAAGCAAGTCCCTGCAGCAATGTTCCAACATCTAGCGGAAAGCCTTCCCAGAAGAGTGGAGGCTGTTGTGGTGGCAAAGGGGGGACCAATTCCATATGAATGCCCATGATTTTGGAATGGGAAGTTCGACAAGCAGGTGTCCACATACTTTTGGCCATATCGTGTATGTGTTGAGTGCATGCTGAGAGAATAAACAGCGTGGAGGAACTGTGTGCTGCCTGCTTGAGTGACAGCAGGCGGGACTTGGTGTGTGTGGCCCAGGAACTGGAAGCAAGCAGTCGTGGAGGGAGAGAGAGGACTCCATGAAAACCTTTTTCTAGCTGCGCAGGTGATCCCAAACTAAAACTGCAGGTCGCCAGCAGAATATTTTGTTGCACTCTAATTGGTCGCACTCTAGATCCCTGCACATATAAACACACACACACACCAGGAGTGGTTTAGCAAACTATACGTACATTCTGCCCGGCGTCCTGCTGGTACTGTGTGAGAGAGGAGAGCTGAGACTCAGAGTGGTAGAGAGACAGACCCTTCCTCAGACTGTTCAGATCACCACTGTTAGCCTGCTGAGATACAGAGAGAGAGAGAGAGAGAGAGAGAGAGAGAGAGAGAACATTTAGAGGAAAAATGCACACAGAAGGCAAAGAACAGAATATGTGCTGCCGATCTCCTCTGGCCGAGAGATAGAAGCACAACCTTGTAACAGCAGTTGTTCAGCCAGTTCAGTTCATTTATACCCTGTATATCAGTGAAAGTGGCCAGCATGTGTTTTGAATCCTCCTGTCTGGCATACAGTAAATGGCAATCCCTCTGCCTCAGGTCACTGTGACATTAGATGGGACCAAAAAGTCAATGAACATTCCCTCCTGCCTTTACATATGTCACATATCTGTGTCTGTCTCATTGGACAAGGTAATACAACAGAGACAAGACAGGTTTTAGTGGATAAATCAAATCAAATATATTCCCTTGGAGATAAAACTGTATAGCAGGCTTTGGAGCAGTATGGCCTCTTTCTATGTACGTGTGTGAGGTCATTATGATGAGCTCACTCTAAACTGTGTATCTTTTAATCTTTTTACTCTTTGAAGACATCCTTAGTTTTGCTTTTACTCTTTCATTGCTTCTGGTTTGCGTTTACTTCTTTCATTGTATTGTTTTCATTTGAATGCACTTAAAATAAAGTTTGGTTGATCTAGATTCCACACTGTCTATTTTACCCTCTGGGCCACGTAAGGAAAGCAAACCAGGCATAGAATGTTTCGTTTGATTCAGACATCGGTATCTGTTCAGTGTTATTTTGCATTTATCTGACGCTAACAGCAACCCTTCAGTTCAGCTCGAAAAAAAACAAACACACGCACACACACACACACACACACTCCTCATGGTTAGACTCCCTGATTGGTCTGTGCTACCTGCTACCCTGAGGGATGGATTTTGTGTTCTTTGTCAGTGTTCTATGTTCTCTTTGTGTGGAGTGCAGAATGAGAGATCAACATGTTGTCAGCCCCAACACACAGAGCGGTAGCGTGTCGTCTTTGGGGCCGTTGGAGCAGCACAAATGCCCTGTGTAATCCCTTTTTCTGGAGTGTGTTTGTGTCACTACATGGACCTTCTCGCTCAGTCTCTCGCTCTCGCTCTGTTCTGATTGGTGTTGTGTGCTTTCAGCTCATTTGGGATTGGCTCAGTGGGATTACAGTACCGTCCCCATAGTGAAGGCTGTTGTAATCACAGAGCTGACACTCATAACTGAATCCCAAATGACACCCCTATTCCCTATTACAGTAAGTGCACTATTGGCCAGGGCCAATTGGGTGGCATTTTGGGACACAGACTACACTTCTAGCTGATGCCATAATGATGCTCTCTCTGATTGTTACAATGTTAGTAAAACTCTGCACTAACTCTGCACTCCCTTCTACTCTAGTGTGTAGGTGTCCATTCATGTGTGTGTGTGTGTGTGTGTGTGTGTGTGTGTGTGTGTGTGTGTGTGTGTGTGTGTGTGTGTGTGTGTGTGTGTGTGTGTGTGTGTGTGTGTGTGTGTGTGTGTGTGTGTGTGCGTGTGTGTGTGTGTGCGTGTGTGTGTTCTAGGATCTCCCAGTAGAGGGTAGAGATACTGAGAATCGGTTTGTCTGTGTGTGTGTTGTTGCTCTTCACCGATTCCTTTCGTGTGAAATCAGACGGCAGACAGAATGACAATGAGAAGCCATGAAACATTCAGTCCATGTGTGATTTCTCCTCCCTTCCCATTGTTTTAACCCAATCCATTATTGAAGACCACTTTCCCTGTGATACTGAATTATTCAATTAACCCTATCATCCCAGCAGGTAGAAGCTCTCTCTCTCTCCTCCCCATCTCCCCTGTGTACTCGATTACTCTGCAATATTTAGCTTTCGCTATTCGCTCTCTTTCATCTCTCACATTCTCTATTTATACGTTGAAAAATACACTCGTGTCTCTGCTGCTTCCTCTGTCTCTCCCACGAGAGAGCTTGGGTTTGAGAAAGTGAGAGGGGGAGAAAGTAAGAGAGAGACAGAGGGCGAAGAGAGAGAAGAATATCAACGGCGGGGTGATCGTTTTCCCCATGGTAATAAAACAGCAGCAGTGTTTTACCTGTGATAGCAGCTGCTTGTTGTCATCCTCTAGGATGCTGACCTTGGTCTCCAGTTGTCTCATGTAGTTTGAAGATGGATCTGGGAGAAAAAGAGGAAGAGAAAACATCATGTACAAGAATGGCAGTCAGTGTCCCAAATAGCACCCTCTTCCCAATATACTGTTAGTGCACTACTTTTGAACAGGCTCCATATACGGTGTATATATATATATATATATATATATATATATATATAGGGAATAGGGTGCCATTTGGCACATACCCAGTGTCAAATCTGAACCACATGTCTGAAACCTTGACACATTCCTAATTCTCTCACCAGCCCATACATCGTTTATTAGACCAAAACACATGCGGGCCCACAGTTTCACTCTGGTGGGCTCTGGGTCCCTCTGATTGGCATGTTTGTGTGATGCTCAGCAGTCCACTCAGCCTTAACCCTCCACTAGTCCAGTGCTCTATTGTTGACTCTCCCATGGGGATTATGTTGTGCCTAAAACTACAGTAATCCTAAAATGGCTCTCTTTCATTTCCTGTAAACCGCCGATCCCCAACAATCAATACTGGACTGCACAGCTCCTTTACAGAGATTTCAAACCAATCCATCAGCTAAAGCACTGGGATTATGTTGGTGGCACGAAAACCTCGTGGTTTTCATGATTTAAATGGAGACAATCTGCAATGGCAGCAGTTGTTAGGCCCCCTACATGTACGCTCACACAGACACACGCACACACACACACACACACTGCTCTGTCATCCATCTCAGTAGTTTCCCTAATAAGAGGGGGGGGCAGCATAGGGGGGAGTGTGTGCGTGTGTGTGTGTGTGTGTGTGTGTGTGTGTGTGTGTGTGTGTGTGTGTGTGTGTGTGTGTGTGTGTGTGTGTGTGTGTGTGTGTGTGTGTGTGTGTGTGTGTGTGTGTGTGTGTGTGGGTGGGTGTTGACCATAGTGATGACTAATGACTGAAACTTAGCGAGAAGGGATCATTCTCTACTCTATCCTTCTCTTCTCTGTTCCTCCATAACTCCCTCTGAAGGAATGAGACAGGGGGAAAGAGGGGGGAAGAATGATGGATAACAGACAGAGAGAGAGAGAGAGAGAGAGAGAGAGAGAGAGAGAGAGAGAGAGAGAGAGAGAGAGAGAGAGAGAGAGAGAGAGAGATATGGAGGGCTAGACAGTGGAACCAATGCCAAGGTGTCTAATGGTGTAGCTGGTAGGCGTACAGATGCGAGGGCTGTGACACGAGCTAGAGTTGATCTCCTCTACCCTCTAACCACTGAGTTTATGACTAGTAAATCGCAACAACCCATTTTAAGCGTTTTGCTGGATAGGGGTTGCGTCCATAAATGGCACCCCGGTGCCTTCAGAAAGTATTCCGAAATATCTCATTTACATAAGTATTCACACCCCTGAGTCAATCATTAGTAGAAGCACCATTAGTAGTGATTACAGCTGTGAGTCTTTCTGGGTACGTCTCTAAAAGTTTTCCACACCTGGATTGTGCAACATTTACCCATTATTATTTTCAAAATTCTTCAAGCTCTGTCAAGTTTGTTGTTGATTATTGCAAGTCAACCATTTTCAGGTAGATTTAAGTCAAAACTGTAACCAGGCCAACATTAACCGTCTTCTTGGTAAGCAACTCCAGTATAGATTTGACCTTGTGTTTTAGGTGATTGTCCTGCTGAAAGGTGAATTCATCTCCCAGTGTCTGGTGGAAAGCAGAGTGAACCAGGTTTTCCTGTAGGATTTTGCCTGTGCTTAGCTCCATTCCGTTTCTTTTTTATCCTGAAACTCCCCCGTCCTAAACGATTACAAGCATACCCACAACATGATGCAGCCATCAATATGCCTGAAAATATGAAGTGGTACTCAGTAATGTGTTGCTTTGGATTTGTCCAAAACACTATGTATTCAAGACAAAAAGTTCATGCTTTGCCACATTTTTTGCTGTATTACTTTAGTGCCTTGTTGCAAACAGGATGCATGTTTTGGAATATGTTTTATTATGTACAGGCTTCCTTCTTTTCACTCAATTAGGTTACTATTGTTGAGTAACAAAAATGTTGTTGATCCATCCTCAGTTTTGTTCTATTAGAGCCATTAAACCATTGATGTCATGGTGAAATCCCTGAGCGGTTTCTTTCCTCCCCAGCAACTGAGTTAAGAAGAACACCTGTATCTTTGTAGTGACTGGGCGTATTGGTACAGCATTCAGTGTAATTAATAACTTCACCATGCTCAAAGGGATATTCAATGTCTATTTTTACCCATCTGCCAATAGGTGCCCTTCTTTGTGAGGCATTGGAAAACCTCCCTGGTCTTTGTGCTTGAATCTGTGTTTAAAATTCACTGCTCGACTGAGGGACCTTACAAATAATTGTATGTGTGGGGTACAGAGAAGAGGTAGTCATTCAAAAATCATGTTAAACACTATTATTGCACACAAAGTGAGTCCATGCTACTTATGTGACTTGTTAAGCACATTTTTAATTCTGAACTTATTTAGGCTTGCCATAACAAAGGGGTTGAATACTTATTGACTCAACTTAAATTGTTTATTATACTGAACAAAAATATAAATGCAACATGCAATAATTTCAATGATTTTACTGAGTTACAGATCATATAAGAAAACCAGTCAATATAAATCAATGAATTAGGCCCTGATCTATGGATTTCACATGACTGGTCAGGGGTGCAGCCATGGATGGGCCTGGGAGGGAACAGGCCCACCCACTTGGGAGCCAGGCCCACCCACTGGATTTCCCCACAAAAGGGCTTTATTACAGACAGAAATACTCCTCAGTTTCATCAGCTATCCGGGTGTCTGGTCTCAGACCATCCTGCAGGTGAAGAAGCCAGGTGTGGAGGTCCTGGGCTGATGTGGTTATACATGGTCTGCGTTTGTGAAGACGGTTGGACGTACTGCCAAATTCTCTAAAACGATGTTGGAGGCGGCTTATGGTAGAGAAATGAACATTACATTCTCTGCTGGACATTCCTGCAGTCAGCATGCCAATTGCACGCTGCACATTTTTTGTACTCAGCACAAGGTGCACCTGTGTAATGATCATGCTGTTTAATCAGCTTCTTAATATGCCACAGCTGTCAGGTGGATGGATTATCTTGGCAAATGAGAAATGCTCACTAACAGGGATGTAAACAAATGCATGCACAACATTTGAGGGAAATAAGCTTTTTGTGCGTATGGTAAATGTATGGGATCTTTTATTTCAGCTCATGAAACATGGGACCAGCACTTTACATGTTGTGTTTATATTTTTGTCCAGTTAATTTCTAAGAAGTTCCACTTTGACATTATATGGTATTGTGTGTAGGCAACGTGTGTCTCCTCCACCACCAGGTGTCAGTATATGATACATAAAACCAATGACAGAGCTCAGTCATTACTGGCCATGAGACTGGCTGTTTGTCTCTGTCTCAGCTGTAAGGACCAGAGGCACAGACAGACAGATACAGTAGTGATTAACTTGACTCATCCGCCAGTGAATGACGCAATGGTGTTTTCATTGTAAAAACCACAGGATGGAGAGAGCGCAAGGGAGAGAGGGGCAGGGAAGGAGGAAGAGCGAGGGAGAGAGGGGCAGGGAAGGAGGAAGAGCGAGGGAGAGAGGGGCAGGGAAGGAGGAAGAGCGAGGGAGAGAGGCAGAGAGGTAAGGGAGGTAGAGAGAGGCAGATAAATAGCTGAGAGACAGACAGTTAGATGAAAAGGCAGACAAGGAGAAACACAGAGAGTGAAAGGGAAAACTGGGGAGACAGGCACAGGCAGTGAGAGAATGAGAGAGAAACACTGGGAAGGAAACAAAGAGAAAGTGAGACAGAGGTTAAAGAGAGAGAGAGAGAGAAACAGAGAGAGAGAAAGAATCACAGAGAGAAACAGAGAGAGAGAGAAAGAGAGGGAGCGGCAGGCAAGGCTCCTGTGGCTACAGTAAGCCTCTTTGCCTTCCTTGTGACCGCTCTAATCTACCCACAGTGGTCAGCTGACCTGTCCTGTCCTGTACCCTGCAGCCAGCTCCCAAGCCGATTACTCCACCAGGCAGGCAGACAGGCTGTCCGGCAAAAGGGCCTAAGGCCTAGATGGTAGTCCCTAAATTTGCATCCCAAACGGCGCCCGTATTCCCTACGTAGTGCACTACTTTTGTCCAGAAGAATAGATTCCTGAGTTCCGTTCCAATCTAGAACCACGGCCATTCGAATCGTTCTGGTTCTACTGTGATAGAATCGCCAGGCGTCGATCACACGTCACAGTATTGCATAGACAATCAGCGAGACTCATACAATGTAGCCATGATGCATCCTCACAATGGACAGTCATATTCTCCCTGCTGGCATCTTTAATTCCATTACTCTTATTCTCCCATACGGTTGTGTTGTGTAACCTGTGACAGAGCTGTATCCTCTCAGCTATACATAAATACCTCAGCCATTATCAGACTAGGGATTACAGCAGGAAAGAAGGAGAGAATAGCAGAAATTCATTTTCATGGGAGAGATGGGACGTGAAGAGGATTACCCAGGGAATATCTTTACTGAGTGAGTATAACACACACACACACACACACACACACACACACACACACACACACACACACACACACACACACACACACTCATACAGAGGTTTAGAAGGAGCATGTACAGTGCAGAAAAAAAGCACTAGGACGTTGACAGAAAAAACACACCGTTGCCAACTGACCATGTTTTCAGTCACAAGGGATAACTCTGCAATCTTACTATTCTCTTGATTTCATGATGGCACGTGCAGACACATGAGCCTGTAATGCTGTCTGTTCCCAGATCTATGCACACTGGTAATGTCCAGGCGTCTATGACCTGTAGAAAGTCAACTTTGTGAGGTGAAGTCTCCACAGACTAGTTGAGACGGAAGGAATGCTTCATGAGAGTATAGTTAATGAATAGGAGGCCGGGGGGGGGGGGGGGGGGGGGGGGGTAACCAGTGACTAAACCTTACAGGCAGACCTCCAGTTATGGAATCAATTACAATCAAATTAGCTCGCCTCGCCTCCCACACTACTCCTTCCATTATAAAAACACTAGTAAAAACACAGTCCTACTCTACCTCTGGACACACACACAACCGCATGCACGCATACGCACATACACACACACAATTAATGAGACTATAACATAGGGTTACTGTACACCCCTACTCTATCTTCAGAGCGCTCCCCTTAGAGCAGCACAATAAAGAAGGCTTTGAGCTCCCTGATTGGGACTCACTAAGGAATGATTTCAATTACAGTGAGGGGGAGGGAGATCAGGGGCCTGACCCTGGAAACGCACTCTCTCTCTCTCTCTCTCTCACACACACACACACACACACACACACACACACACACACACACACACACACACACACACACAGCTGCAAGGTAGCTGCGAGGCAGACCAAGGAATGATTTCAATTACCTAGTAGGTGGAGTTAGAGAGGCTAGTGGGAGAAGGGAAAACACACACATGGACACACACACGGACACACGGACACACACAGGGGCCAGTGGGGCAGGCAAACAGTGCAGTATTGTTCCGCACCCCTCTGCTCCACTCTCCGTCTGTTCACAGGGTCACTATAGTAACATGACCTGGCCAGGGTCTCTATAGTAACCTGATCTGGTCTGACTCTTAGAGGCCAATACGGTTCTGATGACTGAGTTGCAGCCTCACACAAGCCATACACAGGAGAGATGAGTCTACTAAGAACAGGAGAGATTAAACAGAGTTGAAAAGAAGACACAACTGACGATGACATACAGGCAGATTCTGTATGCTTGGTAAATAGTTGGACAAATATGCTCAAAGTAGATTGAAATAGTTAAACGCTACACCCACAAATACAACCAGGGCATAATGAAAAAGCCAGGAGTGTTGACTCAGCAAACCAGGCTGGATAGCAGGGATACAGTAACAGAAAAACTTTGCTGACCAAAGCTGCAGACAAAGCCTACTGAATTACACCGAATTACGGAGTGTGAAATGGAACTGTAACAAACAACAATATATCAGTAGCATAGAGCTGTCTGCATCATGTAAATACATCTAGGTTTGAGAGGGGGACAGAGCGAGACAGACAGACAGACAGACAGACAGACAGACAGACAGACAGAGGCCTGCATTGCTTGCGAGGCTAAGCGAGCCGTTCCATTTCTGTAAAGATCTGAACGTTGAACCCTCAAGACCCAGATAGATAGATACAGTATATGTCCTGAGGATTTACCCTTCCACAGTTCTATCACCATAGCTCATTTGGCCCTCACACCACACACACCTACACACACACACACTCACACATTCACACATTCCCTGAGGGCTCATTACAGAGAGTGGTGGGACCTGACCTGGAATGACAGCCATAACAGAGAGACATAAAACTACATGTGAACTTTGCAGGGCTGATAAGGTCAAACACACAGCCACACCCAGTTACATAAGCAGCATTATAGAACAACTTCTTAAACAGTAACTGTGTGCCGTACCAGGGCCTGTGAGTCAAATGAATGACTGAGCAGCTTCTACTCTGGAGGACACAGCCTGCCTCGGGATACAGACACAGACAATTCTGATTATAGGATACACATACACGCACATACACAGACAGACACACACCGACTCTCTAACACACACACAGACACACACAGACACACACCAACTGCCTACAGACGCAGACACAGACAGTGCTGACCGAAGGACAAAGGAGAAAAGAGAGGAGAGGAGAGGAGAGGAGAGGAGAGGAGAGGAGAGGAGAGGAGGGTATCCTACAATTACAGTCCGTCAGCAGCTGTCCACTTCCTGCTAACTCTTATGGATGGGCCTGCGCTGCCCCAGACCTAGACAAGGTAGAAGCTGGAGACAGAGGTGCAAAGGTGCAGTCTGAATACACTCAGGAGGGACATTTTATAGGAGAAGACAGTGTATACAGAATGCAAAGAGGAGAATACTGTATGTGCTGCCGATCGCCTCTGGACAAGAGAGAGGAGCACAAGCACAGAAAGAAAGAAAGAAAGAAAGAAAGAAAGAAAGAAAGAAAGAAAGAAAGAAAGAAAGAAAAAGAGGGAATCAGGGTTTTAGGGATGGATGGATGGAGAAGAGTAGAGAGGAGAGAATGGAGAGAGTTAGAGAAAGGGGAAAAGGTTGGTAGATTGTGTGGGGGAGAATTCCCATGTTGTTTGGTTAGTCTATACAACGTTAGTCACACAAGCTGTGGATGGAGGTGGTTGAGGTGATGGAGAGTCTGCTTACATGACAGGCCCCTTGGGGACAGCAGTGTCAACAGACACTTCCTCTCTACACTGCTCGACCGCACTGAGAACCACAGGGAAGGAGGAGGAGTGATAAAGGAAAGAGGGAGCGAGGGATAGAAAGATGGAGAGTTAGAAGGAAGGAGATAGGGAGAGACGTGCCCTTGTGCATCTGTCCATTCACAGGGGCGCTGCTGTCACTATCAATCTCTGTTTGAGCTGCAGAGAGCCAAGTAATGAGGCACAGTACTGAGTTAGAGCACGCACACACACACACACACACACACACACACACACACACACACACACATGCGCACACGCACACGCACACACAGAGCTAGGACCTTTCTCTCCTTGTCTCTACTCTCATACCCTCTTCACTCAAAGACACACACAATTACACACCCACCAACACCACGTGGAAGGTGGAAGACATCCAACAACCTGACACCATAATCTATCACCCCTTCTCTCCCTGTTTTTCATAATGCACCACTAGACCCGGACAACAACTTCTAATCTGCTATTTGAATAGATTTCCATGAGAGACAAGTGCTCCTGTGTGTGTGTGTGTGTGTGTGTGTGTGTGTGTGTGTGTGTGTACCTAGATGTAACCTAGATGTTATCTGAAGATGCTGCTTCAGGGAACATGCAAATTCCAACCATACAACTCCAGCTACAGGATGTTTGCTTACCTACATCACAATTTAATGACATCACCGGATCGCTCAAGTCATAACGGTAACTGTTCAGTTCACTCGCTTCGGGAATAGAATCTTATTATCAGAGAGGTAGTAAGATCTTTTAGAACAGTGTTTGAACGTGAGAGTACATTTAACTAGTTCAAATCTAAAACTAACCTCCCTGGTCAGGTCAGTGCCACTATCAACCATCTCTCTATTGCGTGTGTGTGTGTGTGTGTGTGTGTGTGTGTGTGTGTGTGTGTGTGTGTGTGTGTGTGTGTGTGTGTGTGTGTGTGTTATAAACCCACACACTGTGGAGAGGAGCAGAGGGTATTGTATAAACCAGGCCATGGCGCTGATGTGCTCCGATCAAGGGCATAGTTGGCATCACAGACATACACAACCACAATAGATTCAGGTCAAAAGTGTCAAAAGAATCAGGGAGATTCAGTAGGGTACAGTAGGGTACAGTAAGGTGCAGTAGGGTACAGTAGGGTACAGTAAGGTACAGTAGGGTACAGTAAGGTACAGTAAGGTACAGTAAGGTACAGTAGGGTACAGTAAGGTACAGTAGAGTACAGTAAGGTACAGTAGGGTACAGTAAGGTACAGTAAGGTACAGTAGGGTACAGTAGAGTACAGTAGAGTACAGTAAGGTACAGTAGGGTACAGTAGAGTACAGTAAGGTACAGTAGGGTACAGTAGGGTACAGTAAGGTACAGTAGGGTACAGTAGGGTACAGTAAGGTACAGTAGGGTACAGTAAGGTACAGTAGGGTACAGTAGGGTACAGTAAGGTACAGTAAGGTACAGTAGGGTACAGTAAGGTACAGTAGAGTACAGTAAGGTACAGTAGAGTACAGTAAGGTACAGTAGAGTACAGTAAAGTACAGTAAGGTACAGTAGGGTACAGTAGAGTACAGTAGAGTACAGTAAGGTACAGTAGGGTACAGTAAGGTACAGTAGGGTACAGTAGGGTACAGTAAGGTACAGTAAGGTACAGTAGGGTACAGTAAGGTACAGTAGAGTACAGTAAGGTACAGTAGGGTACAGTAGAGTACAGTAGAGTACAGTAAGGTACAGTAGGGTACAGTAAGGGAAAATAAAACATTGAGCGATGCCCTGACAACCCACTTGGCTACAACATATTGTCTTTCTGCCTGTCTGCGGTGTCTGGTAAAGCAAGCTCATTCCCAAGGTTCAGCAGCAGTGGCCCGCTTCACTCCTCTCTCCCCCTATATAAGAATATAATAAAGAGATCAGTGCCTGGTTCATGTTACACACCTTTATGCTACCTAAGTCTCTCTCTTTCTCCTGTTCTCTTTCTCTTTCTCTCTGCGTTATTGTGTACATACCTGCCCATAACAGGTCAGGTGTAAATCCCCTGTGTTATTTAGCAGGCTTCAGTAACCCACTAATCCAACAATATCCGAATACATCACATCCCTGATCGGTATGTGTCTTTATTATAGCTCTTAAATGAGGGAGGACTCATCTAGCATTGAATAAGTTGTTTTCAAATGCACACAATTCCATCAGTGTTTAGGCTACATGCACACTTTGTATGCAGTATTCAAACCAGTGGAGGCTGGTGGGAGGAGCTATAGGAGGACAGGCTCATTGTAATGGCTGGATTGGAATTAACGGAACGGAGTCAAACATGTGGTTTCCATTTGTGTTAAAAGGTCCAGCCATTACAATGAGCCTGTCCTCCTATAGCTCCTCCCACCAGCCTCTGTGTGAAGAATTCTATGAGAAACAGTGACATGCACTCTGACTGACCTAAAAAAATCCCATATTGGTTTTTCACAGTCAGGACAACCCAAGATGTATTGTGAAAGTAGGCTAATAGTAGTTCTACTATAGAGTCCCACAGTAGAGTTGTCATAATACCCATAAAACCTAGCGGTCAAACGGGGAAATGGTTCCAATAATTGTTCCACCATACATTTTTCCCATGGGGGATTTTAGAAACACTTAAAATAAGGACTGTGTTTCGTGTAGACTTACCCTGGCGTGATAACCATGTAAACTTACCTCGGACAAGATGACTTTAACAATATATTTGTCTCTATTTACCCTCAGATTAAAAAATGCTAATCCCTGCAAGCTCCTGCACATCATCTCTAGCTGATACCTTTGCTAACAGGTATGTCAATTTAAAACTTGACAGTTCACATAATTGTCAATTTAAAGAAATGTAGAACTATTTATTCATTACTACATTTAGCTAACATTAGATAGTTGCTCCAGAGATTCTTACCTTTAATCTTCGATGAGGCAGTCTCGTCCAGATCAACATGGCATTTGGTAGTTCTTTATGATAGCCACATTAGCAGCTAATTAGCATTTCATTTTTGGGGGGTAAATACAGGTGAATATATTGATAAAAGTTACCTTGTCCTGGAGAGATTTACAGTGCCTTGCGAAAGTATTCGGCCCCCTTGAACTTTGCGACCTTTTGCCTAATTTCAGGCTTCAAACATAAAGATATAAAACTGTATTTTTTTGTGAAGAATCAACAACAAGTGGGACACAATCATGAAGTGGAACGAAATTTATTGGCTATTTCAAACTTTTTTAACAAATCAAAGACTGAAAAATTGGGCGTGCAAAATTATTCAGCCCCCTTAAGTTAATACTTTGTAGCGCCACCTTTTGCTGCGATTACAGCTGTAAGTCGCTTGGGGTATGTCTCTATCAGTTTTGCACATCGAGAGACTGAATTTTTTTCCCATTCCTCCTTGCAAAACAGCTCGAGCTCAGTGAGGTTGGATGGAGAGCATTTGCGAACAGCAGTTTTCAGTTCTTTCCACAGATTCTCGATTGGATTCAGGTCTGGACTTTGACTTGGCCATTCTAACACCTGGATATGTTTATTTTTGAACCATTCCATTGTAGATTTTGCTTTATGTTTTGGATCATTGTCTTGTTGGAAGACAAATCTCCGTCCCAGTCTCAGGTCTTTTGCAGACTCCATCAGGTTTTCTTCCAGAATGGTCCTGTATTTGGCTCCATCCATCTTCCCATCAATTTTAACCATCTTCCCTGTCCCTGCTGAAGAAAAGCAGGCCCAAACCATGATGCTGCCACCACCATGTTTGACAGTGGGGATGGTGTGTTCAAGGTGATGAGCTGTGTTGCTTTTACGCCATTGCATTGTTGCCAAAAAGTTCAATTTTGGTTTCATCTGACCAGAGCACCTTCTTCCACATGTTTGGTGTGTCTCCCAGGTGGCTTTTGGCAAACTTTAATCGACACTTTTTATGGATATCTTTAAGAAATGGCTTTCTTCTTGCCACTCTTCCATAAAGGCCAGATTTGTGCAATATACGACTGATTGTTGTCCTATGGACAGAGTCTCCCACCTCAGCTGTAGATCTCTGCAGTTCATCCAGAGTGATCATGGGCCTCTTGGCTGCATCGCTGATCAGTCTTCTCCTTGTATGAGCTGAAAGTTTAGAGGGACGGCCAGGTCTTGGTAGATTTGCAGTGGTCTGATACTCCTTCCATTTCAATATTATCGCTTGCACAGTGCTCCTTGGGATGTTTAAAGCTTGGGAAATCTTTTTGTATCCAAATCCGGCTTTAAACTTCTTCACAACAGTATCTCGGACCTGCCTGGTGTGTTCCTTGTTCTTCATGATGCTCTCTGCGCTTTTAACGGACCTCTGAGACTATCACAGTGCAGGTGCATTTATACGGAGACTTGATTACACACAGGTGGATTGTATTTATCATCATTAGTCATTTAGGTCAACATTGGATCATTCAGAGATCCTCACTGAACTTCTGGAGAGAGTTTGCTGCACTGAAAGTAAAGGGGCTGAATAATTTTGCACGCCCAATTTTTCAGTTTTTGATTTGTTAAAAAAGTTTGAAATATCCAATAAATGTCGTTCCACTTCATGATTGTGTCCCACTTGTTGTTGATTCTTCACAAAAAAATACAGTTCTATATCTTTATGTTTGAAGCCTGAAATGTGGCAAAAGGTCGCACAGTTCAAGGGGGCCGAATACTTTCGCAAGGCACTGTACATGATTATCAAAATTCCACGCCATGCTAAGCCTACACGACACACAGCCCTTATTTTAAGTGTTTCTAAAATCCCCTATCAGAAGAATGAATGGTGGAAAAATGATTGGAACCATTTCCCTGTTTGACCTCTAGGTTTTATGGGTATTATGACTCATACCGTGGTATTCTATTGAAACAGATAAATGAGGCTGTCAACTGATTCAGAAATTCCCAGGTTTCAGATTTGTCCCAATTTCTCCAGGTTTTTGCTCTCAAAGTTACAGAAAAACAACAAAATGGTATGTTCTAAGTCCATAACAATGCTTGAAACACATCAAGAGGCCACTTTCGAGGTCTGGGGAAAATCTAAGATTATTCCATTTTTGAGTGTAGTTACCCTTTAATTAAAGTGTGCAGGCACCTAGCACTGTTTGGTTAGCAGTGTTTCTGTTGCACATGAGATGGAGTTTGCAAATTAAACGGCCACTGAATTGACGCAAATACTCATGATGTCATTCTGAGAGGTAGGCATAGGCTACTTTGTGGCTCGTTAACATTCATAGAGTAGGTTTTGGGAAAGCTTTATCAACTACCAAAAGCCCTATCATTAGCAGCGTCACTGTATTTTCCCTGTTCCTTAATTGTTTGACACCTGGACGTTTTACTTCATATCATGAGACATGGCTTACCTTGCTTCAAAGTAGTCTATAGCCAAAATCCCACCATAAAAACGTGGAGGCAATCATTCTTTATGAAGACTTCCTCATATGAGTTCTCGTTTTCTTTCAACTTTCTTTCATTGCCTAGCAACCAAAGGCATTGTCCTAGTTATGTTAGCAACCATGATAGTTGTCGCATCTTTAAATCCCCCTCTTTGTACATTCCGAGGAGATATTTCCATCTTTGCCCATGAAACCACTCGCATGTGCTAATGTACATTTTAAAACAGTGTTTTGGAACGTTCAGGCGCAGGCCTACGGCCGTGTGTACATTGCTGTGCCTAATATGTGAAGAGATAATACGTTATCACCATTTTAAGCTAAACATTCTGGTCTGTTCCATCAGCCTTATTAGTTGATGCGCATCAGTGGCGATTAAGAAGTGAATATACGCCATGCCCACTGAAAAACAAGTAGGTATACAGTCTATACCTGCGTAAAACCCCCACTACACCACTGGTGTGTAGCTAGCTATTAACCTGACCTCTCACAGTGAAGGTCCCTGTAGTGAAGCTCTACTACAGTGCTCTTCGCTAACTGCTAAGTGCTAAAGAGCCACATGAGATATCTAACGGCCGTGGCGCTAGGCTCATTAGCGTTATTAGCGTGAAGGTTACAGGGAGTCGATAGGCACACGCTAAGGTTAGGCCTCCCTATAGAGAGGGACCTAGGATAGCTAAACTACGGCTGTGCTTCATTCCGTCCTTTCTGCTAGGGTTCACTACTCCACATGGCAGATCTGATAGAACTATGGACTGGGTAGGTGAAAGCCAATGAATATGTCAGAATCTAGGCCTGTTGTTTCAAAGTCCTGTATCCCCAGAAGAGGAACTAACTGGGGCCTCCGGTTGCTTTTAGGCTAAGGCACAGATCTAGGATCAGTTTAACCTCCCCAAATCCTGACTTGAGGTAATACTACACAAAACTGACCTTAGATCAGTGTCTAGGGATAATGTGAGTGTATGCCTCCCAAATGACATCCTATTCCCTATATAGGACCCATTCGGCTCTGGTAAAAAGTAGTGCACAGGGAATAGGGTCCCATTTGGGATCCACCCTATGAGTGTTAGCATGGCCTTGGTCCCGGTTCAAGCTTAAGGCTAACTGGCTTTAGATGGGAAACGGCCATTTTATCCCACAGTTTTTTACACATACAGAATCTGACTGAAAGCTGTAAGGATCTTACAGAGCAAAGCATTGGATTCGCTGGTAGACAGGGGCATATGCTGTTTCACCACTATAAAACTGCATTTACAATTCTCTACTAGCCTGGTCCCTGATCCTCGTGTGCTGTTTTTGCCAACTCCTATGACAATGACCCGAGTTGACAAAACAGCACAAACAGATCTGGGACCAGGCTAGCTCTCTTACTACAACAAGGCTGAAATGTAGCACAATGTTTCCCCATCTAAAGATGTAACTTTTTATTTATTTTACCAGGTCACTCATTGAGAATCAAAGCAGTCTTGAGTGTGTCAACTGTAGCACCCTGCAGGTACTTGTCCACACTGACCCCGTTTTTTTGTTATTTAACCTTGAATTGAACTAGGTAAGTCAGTTAAGAACAAATTCTTATTTACAATGACGGCCTACCCCCGCCAAACCCTAACCCCGACGACACTGGGCCAATTGTGCGCCGCCCTATGGGACTCCCAATCACGGGCCGGTTGTGATACGGCCTGGAATCGAACCAGGGTCTGTAGTGACGCCTCTAGCCCTGAGATGCAGTGCCTCAGACCGCTGCACCACTCGGTAGCCCACAAAGACAACAACCGAGATGAATGCTGACCGGCACCAAACACGTTGTGTACTAACTCTGTCATAACAGCATCATAAACACACCTAGCTAAAGCAAACACTTAGATATGATGTACCACTCACCCCATAGCAAGGAAAGCAGGAGATAAAGAGAGTTGATCAAATGAAAGGCTTTGAGATGGCTAGCCTTTCTGTATGTAATGAACAGACAGGGGAAATAGTGTTTCACTCCCTGGTTAAATTTCATTACATTCCTGGTGGCTTGTTTATAAGTTCACGTTTGGAGGTGTAATTAAATTAAAATGACTGAGTGCCAGGGTCTATAATCTAACTCTACTTTTCCAAATACCTTGGTACATAAACACCCAGCGTGGAGTAAAGTATTGCCCCAAGGCCTTCTTCCTTCATCTTCCTGTCGCTCCATTCAAACACAGGTAAACAAACAGGCCTCAGTCAGCCAGTCAGGACTTGACTTAAACGTGGAAAAATAAACAGTGGAATAAAAAGAGAGATCGTCGGAGAAACAACATGGAGAGGAGACTGAATATCAAGGCATTGACAAGAAGGTATCCGAGCAACAAATCTCACTGTTTGACTTCAGGGCCTGGGTGCTCTTTGGCTATATTGGCTTCTTCTGCTTCCTTCCATTGTGTGTGTGTGTGTGTGTGTGTGTGTGTGTGTGTGTGTGTGTGTGTGTGTGTGTGTGTGCGTGTGTGTGTGTGTGACCAGATCCCTACTGCCTAGAGCTAAAACTAAGCATCATTACCAACACGGACTCACTGATCTTCCACATGGAATATTACATTGAAACCCCTCAAAATGTACCTCCCATTTTTGTGGCTTGTATGGTTTCAGTTGATATCTAAATAACAGTCAAAACTGTTTAGGATGAAAGTTGCTCGAAATCCTAAAATGAGCCGTTCGGAAATCAGGATGAAAGTGTATTTGGAAACAAGTTCACTTCCACTGGGATAAATGTCATTTTCAAACAAGGGTAATCATTAGACTAATACCAGAATGGGTGACAGTAGACGTTGGTTTCACAACTGGGCAGAGACGGGGGAAGATACTACGGACATCCTCCGATGCAAATTAGACGAAGGCGATAAAGAGAAAAGGAGAGGGGGATGAGAGGAAGACACAAAGAACAAGAGAGAAGGAGAATGACCCATTTCTATCAGAAAGGATATATCGATGCTCATGAGCTCTTTTCCAAGTCACTGTATCCCTGTTACAGGAACATCTCCCTTTCAGCTCATTTTCAATGAACAGTGCATATTCCACCTTTGGTAATTGTGGGGGGTTCTGAAATAATGGGTTAACATCAACATAAACATATTGCAAAGGCTTATGGGGGTTCCCTGAGTATCTTTGTAATTCCAAGCCTGTTTTTACTGTCGTACTAGAATAAGTCTGTCCGCTTTCTCCAGGTATTGTTAATCACAGTATCCTGTACAAGTACCCAAACTCCCCCTCAAGGAGGGCTGTGTCCTCTCGGAAACAGAGAGAGTGTGTGTCTTGGGAACATGGGATAAGATAGCAGCATTGGTCCTAAGTTTAATGTGAAAGATGCTGACCCACACACACACCGTAGAGAGGGCGACGGGCAACCAGTGACATATGGCGTGTGTACATTGCGAGTGGTGTGGTAATTGCTCAAACTCCACATCTACCTCACATTCCAGAGATACTTTCCGGGTTGTTATTTGGAACAGTGCCAATCAAAAGCAAAACTGGGCTGCAGCTTCACATAAACTCAGCAAAAAAAAGAAACGCCCTCTCACTGCCAACTGCGTTTATTTTCAGCAAACTTAGCATGTGTAAATATTTGTATGAACACAACAAGATTCAACAACTGAGACATAAACTAAACAAGTTCCACAGACATGTGACTAACAGAAGTTGAATAATGTGTCCCTGAACAAAGGGGGGGGGTCAAAATCAAAAGTAACAGTCAGTATCTGGAGTACTGCAGTGCATCTCTTCCTCATGGACTGCAACAGATTTGCCCGTTCTTGCTGTGAGATGTTACCCCACTCTTCCACCAAGGAACCTGCAAATTCCCGGGCATTTCTGTGGGGAATGGCCCTAGCCCTCACCCTCCGATCCAACAGGTCCCAGGGATTGAGATCCAGGCTCTTCACTGGCCATGGCAGAACACTGACATTCCTGTCTTGCAGGAAATCACGCACAGAACGATCAGCATGGCTGGTGGCATTGTGATGCTGGAGGGTCATGTCAGGATGAGCCTGCAGGAAGGGTACCACATGAGAGAGGAGGATGTCTTCCCTGTAACGCACAGCGTTGTGATTGCCTGCAATGACAACAAGCTCAGTCCGATGATGCTGTCACACACCGCCCCAGACCATGACGGACCCTCCACCTCCAAATCGATCCCGCTCCAGAGTACAGGCCTCAGTGTAACGCTCATTCCTTCGACAATAAACATGAATCCGACCATCACCCCTGGTGAGACCAAACCACGACTCGCCAGTGAAGAGCACTTTTGCCAGTCCTGTCTGGTCCAGCAACGGTGGGTTTGTTCCCATAGGTGATGTTGTTGCAGGTGATGTCTGGTGAGTACCTGCTTTACAACAGGCCTACAAGCACTCAGTCCAGCCTCTCTCAGCCTATTGCGGACAGTCTGAGCACTGATGGAGGGATTGTGCGTTCCTGATGTAACTCGGGCAGATGTTGTTGCCATCCTGTACCTGTCCCGCAGGTGTGATGTTCGGATGTACCAATCCTGTGCAGGTGTTGTTACACGTGGTCTGCCGCTGTGAGGACGATCAGCTGTCCATCTTGTCTCCCTGTTGTGCTGTCTTAGGCGTCCCACAGTACGGACGTTGCAATTTATTGCCCTGGCAACATCTGTTGTCCTCATGCCTTCTTGCAGCATGCCTAAGACATGTTCATGCAGATGAGCAAGGACCCTGGGCAGCTTTCTTTTGGTGTTTTTCAGAGTCAGTAGAAAGGCCTCTTTAGTGTCCAAAATGTTCATAACTGTGACCTTAATTGCCTACCGTCTGTAAGCTGTTAGTGTCTTACTGACCGTTCCACAGGTGCATGTTCATTCATTGTTTATGGGTCATTGAACAAGCATGGGAAATAATGTTTAAACCCTTTACAATGAAGATCTGTAAAGTTATTTGGATTTTTACGAATTATCTTTGAAAGACAGAGTTTATAACATATCACATTTATAATCACTTACATGGAAGGAAAAGTACTTCATACTGGCTGAACTTTTCATTGATTAAATACCATCACCTTGGCATACAACTTTGGAGTGGTACAGATCTAGGATCAGCTTTTCCTCCCTTAACCATTAGTGGGTGAAATTCTTCACCTTACACCGTTCGTGTCATATACTGAGTAAACTTTGATCTTTTTTAATTGGATTGGATAGTTCATTCATTTTGAGACAAGTAAAGAGAGGTAAACTTATATTCAGATAGATACGCTGGTGTCATAAACCTGAAGCATTAGATGAGAGGCCTGGGCTAATCATTCAAAGAGAGACCTTTGTCCCCTGGCCCTGCCTAACCCTGCAGCCTAACCCTGTGTGTGTGTGTGTGTGTGTGTGTGTGTGTGTGTGTGTGTGTGTGTGTGTGTGTGTGTGTGTGTGTGTGTGTGTGTGTGTGTGTGTGTGTGTGTGTGTGTGTGTGTGTGGCCTAACCCTACCTAGTAACCCTGTCTTATCTAGGGGCCTCCAGGCAGGAGAGGATAGCCTGTGAGGTTAGCCTCTCACTCTGTACCTCCTGTGATAGTGGAGTTAAGAGGCAGGAGGGGAGGGAGAGGTGGGAAATAAAGACTGTGTGAGTGTGTCAGAGAGAAAGAAAGTTTGTGCTGGTTTCTCCACTCTGCGTGTGTCAGTCTCGGCGTTAGCCAGCCCATGCTCAGGGTCCTGTAGTGATATAGTGGGGTGACGTGATGCTTCATTCACCCATTCACCATGGTGGGGCTTTGAAGAGCCCCCAACCCCTTTGTCCGCAAAACAATAGTGTCGGACAGATGGCCCGGGCAGACCCAAGCAAGACTCTCACACACACACACACCCCTCTAACCCCTCCAACCCGGTTCAGACAGTGACAGGGGTACAGCTTAACCCCCCCCCCCGTCGCTCTGTCTGGGATGATCTAACAGGCTTCTCAATCACAGAAGCCAAACAATGATGATTAGCTAACAGAACACAGAATCTCTAGACCGAATACTAGCATTTCTACATTTCTATTCGGATACCACACACCCCTTTCAGGGAGGGTGTGACCGCGGCAGGTAGCCTTGAAGTTAAGAGCGTTGGGCAAGTTACCGAAAAGTTGCTGGTTCGAATCCCCGAGCCGACTAGGTGAAAAGTCTGTGGATGTGCCCTCGAGCAAGGCACTTAACCCTAAATGCTCCTGTAAATCTCTCTGGATAAGAGTGTCTGCTGAATGACTCAAATGTAAAATGGCTGCTCTTCAGGTGAGACAGCGAGAAAAGGGGAGGGAGCGATAGAGAAAGAGAGGATGAGACAGATCCGGTGGGATTAAGAGATTGGTCAGATTAAACCAAGAGGCCAACTGCAGGCTCAGGAGAAGCCAATCTGTTTTTTATTGCTTTTGACTTCCTTCATATTTCACACCAAACACATTGAATAATCCTAACAAAATGGGGATTGCCCGTCGCAAAACTGGGGTTGATCCTAGCAAAACTGGGGTTGACCCTAGCAAAACTGGGGTTGACCCTAGCAAAACTGGGGTTGACCCTAGCAAAACTGGGGTTGACCCTATCAAAACGGGGGTTGACCCTAGCAAAACTGGGGTTGACCCTATCAAAACTGGGGTTGACCCTAGCAAATGGCCACTTCTAGCCCCGTATTTCTTCCCCTGCTATACCTGATTCATGGATGAATTGGTTATCTCTCTTTCTCACTCTCTCAAAAACACATCACTGTCTTCCATTAGCCACTAGTGGAATGCTTGGCAACTGATGTGAATCAGAATGACCTAAAACAAATCTATAAATAATCCCGTAACAGACAGTCTGTCACATCAAATGGAGGATTTGGCCCTGGTGACTGCATGGTGAGGTTATTCAACTCATTGACCCTGGTGAGGTTGCTCATCCATCCACATGCTTACATAACAGGCCCTGCCATCCTGTCTGGCTGCAGTGTCTTGTGGAAAAGCCACTCTGAATCAGCCACACCCTCTTGGGGTTAAAAGCCAGCAACACCCTCTATAGTACGGTCTATACCATTCATACTTACAAACTCAAACATACACACATACCTCTCGTTCATTCACCCTAGCCCTTACTCTCACCTACTCTCTTACCTCCTCTCTCCCTCTTTTGTTCTACCGGTCCTCTGGGATCAATCAACCGGCAGATAATTGTTGGTTGCTATGGCATTCCCACGACTACCACCTCCTGGCCATGCGAGACCAGCCAATCCCAGCCTCCCGCTCCCCTTTGACCCCCTTTTCCCTCCAATGAGGTCACTTTCCCCATGAGAGAGTGAGAACGAGAGAGAGAGAGAGAGAGAGAGAGAGAGAGAGAGAGAGAGAGAGAGAGAGAGATTTTGAATGTGGAAAAGAGGTAGAGAAAGATGACGAAAACAAAATGTCCCCTGTGAAATTCTATGCCTCCATATGACTAGCTAGCTAATTAATTCAATCTGAGCAGCCCACATTCTACTGCTAGAGAGTGGAAAGTTCCATAACATCCATATATTTCTTTACTTAACGCTGAGTTCATATTTCCTGTAGGCCCTCTACAGCGCTGTGGCTGCTGTGACTATTTCCTAGCTGCCTCAAACTCTACAGGTGTGTGCTCATGTAACGGAATGCTTGGGGATTTGAGAATACACACGGCTTCCTGTTGTAGTGTGACACTAATGAGCGCTGTTGAGAAGAGCCCATGTTGTCACAATGTTTTTGTAGGGTTTCCTGGGTGTGTCCCTTTCACACGGTGAAACCCAGTGAAATCCAACTTCCTCTCTGGTCTGCGGAGGAATGTGGTGGATCCTGACACGGCAGCTTTTTTGAACACACACAGATCTAGGATCAGAATAGCACAAAGCCTGTGTCTGTTTCACCAACTTTCTTGTGTTATTACTCTGCTAAGTATTCTTGTGGCTCCCACAATCAAGAAAGCAATGTTTCCTGCCATACACCAGAACGGTCTTCCGATAAAATTGAAATTGTCCAGCCTACCATTAGGAAAACATTGCTATAAATGAGCCATCCTGAAAGTATAGAACGTTCCTCAGAATTGCGATATGAAAAGCAATTGTGATAGTCATATAGTTTCCATCTCAAGAGTCGTGTTTGGATTTAATGGGTTTCAAAATGATAAAAATCTATTTCAATATATTTATATTGCCCCCCTCCACTTCCACTGTGAGACAGATGGAAATGAGAAGAGATTCAGTTTCCTGAGTTTGACAGCTCTGGGAAAATGCATGAAGCGATATTAAAACAATATTGAAGTCATAAAATAAATGATTGTGACTTCTGGCAAGACTCTGATATGAATCTATTATAAAAGTCTTTCAAAACCAAATGTTGTTTAGCTCAGTAAAGGAAGAGTTCCTCTGGAATGGTCTCCGGCGATGCACACACACAAATGCATGCGCACACATGCAGAGACACACACACACACACACACACACACACACACACACACACACGTGTGTGTGTGGGTAGATAGAGAGGGAAGTGGGTCTGACCAACTAGCTACATTGCAAGCTGATCAGGTCCTGTTCTGTCAATAAGACTGTAAGTGATGACCATAACCCTAACAAGCCCTTAGTGTTACTGCATCGAATCATGGCTCGTGGAGAGAGAGAGACAGTAGGAGGAGTTTGAGGAAATAGAGATAGGGGGGTTCCTGATCCTTTCTGCCATTTGCACGTCTCGGTAAGTCTCACATTGAAGGAAATTATCCCAGCCGAGTCGCTTTTCTCGGATCCTTGATCAACAATCCTATTCTGAGATACTTTATGAATCCAGATCCTGATGATCTATCACTGTCTCACCGAGCCTGCCCAAGTCTCAGTGTCTGGTCTGGGTCCACAAGACGCCAACTAAAGTCAAAAACACCCCAGTAATCTGCAACCCAAGCCTCCAGCCTCCCCGTTGGCTCTCACTCCATGTCCATCTGTCCAACCCAGACCTTCCACATGCAGACACTGTGGGCTGAGACCAGCGTGTGTGTGTGTGTGTGTGTGTGTGTGTGTGTGTGTGTGTGTGTGTGTGTGTGTGTGTGTGTGTGTGTGTCCAATTACTGACCAAGGGAAAACCATAGAGTGGCCCTCTACAATCAATCAGTCAATATACACCTTGTTTCCTCAATCTGCATGGCTTAAATAAAATAGGTTACTCACCCTTCAGAGGGTAAACATTCTTAACCTGTCTTTCATTGGCTCATACATACCCACAAAGGTCTTCCTTATGCAGTGTCATTATCACAACAACAGAGACAAGCACTTTCGCTTCTCTCCCTGGGCTATAAATCATTCGAAGCAGACCGAGCACTAACCATGCTAGCAGTAACAATAACACATGCATGCATGCACAGGGCCAAGAGGCAGTTCGTTCACATAAACAAGAAGTAGAATCTCAGGGGAGTAGAACTGAAACTGATCCATTCATCCATCCATTCATCCATCCATTCACTGGGACAGGAAACCCAAGCTCCCCCGTCAACAAACACACAGCCGTCCTCAATGTAAACAAATTACCCCGCTTTGTCTGTGGAATAACAAACTGTATTTGGACCGGACAGCCAAATAACAGGCTTATCACACTTCAATTACCAAACTGAAAATAAACCAAATGCAACTTTTATTCAGATAGTCTTATATAGTAAATATATGTTGACAAATGGACATGTGGAGACAAACTCCCCATCTAGGTCCTCTGTCCCAGAAAATGTTCTGGACATTGTGTGTCTTTCAATTGTTTACAAAACTCTCCAAGAAAACTCTATAACTATCTGAGATGTGTATTTCTCCCTCTACAAGTATTCACAAGGTTGCAGTCTCCAGTCTATTGTTAGTGGCTGTCTGAGCTGGGAATGGACAGGTTAATTACAGACTGTTGTAGCAGTCAACACCAGACCAGCCAGGCTGTTTCTGCAACCCAAAAGTCCCCCTAGTCCCTTTATAGTGCACTATTTTTGACCAGGGCCCATATGGCTCTGGTCAAAAGCAGTGCACTATATAGGGAAGAAAGTGACATTTGGGATGGCCCACTCTGTATGTGTGTGGAGGGAGTGAAAACAGACAGTGTAACGAGTGCGCTGAGAGTCGGGGAGCAAGTTCAGGGAGTGAGTGTTTTAATATATCAAATAAACAATAACCACGAAACAAAATGCACCGACATGAAAGCTGAGTCAATAACACCTGAGGAAAAAAACAAGGGGAGTGACACATATTGGGAAGATAATCAAGGAGGTGATGGAGTCCAGGTGAGTGTCATGAGGCGCTGGTGACAGGTGTGCGGGATAATCAGCCGCCTGATGACCTAGAGGCCGGAGAGGGAGTAGACGTGACAGACAGATAGATTATTGTGTTCTTTATACGGCGAGGTCTGAACAGCAGGGAGTCAGCTGGAACTCTGAGAACCTCGGACTCAGCGAAAAAAAACAACAACAAAACACTGAGGCAAAGCATGCGCACAATAAGACAAGGTTGGTTGACTCCTGCTCTTCACTGTGTGTCTCTTCAACTAGAGCTAGTGAGGGTCTGCTGGTCTACGGTGTGTTACAATGAAAGAAAGATCATGTTTTTTAATGTTTTGTTCCATCATCTTCTTCGCGTGCACATAGCAGCAATTATGGACACCCAGGACACGCATACTGTACCTGTAGATATAGAACTGTGTACCCACATTGCTACATTCAGGGAAACCAGCTCACAACCTCAGCAGTTCTGATTAATTTATTCCGGAATCAGAATTCTGGGAAAACAACATCTGCTTTTGGTTTGTTCCGTTGGTTCCAGAACGTCCCATAGATGTTTGGCAGCCGGATTAGCTTTGATCTCCGTCGCAGTTTCATGTTACAGACCCAAAAACGCATGACTAAACAGGTAGTGACATGGTGTATTATACAACACAGACAGACATAGCTGTGACCTGGGTACGGATGACCTGGTGAGTATTGGGGCATAAATTATCCCAGTAGGCCATTCTTTCACTGAGGCGTGGGGATTACATGGTCACACGAGATATATGGCTTCCTGAAAGAGGGACAAGGGATTCAATGTGGGCATCCCAAATTACACCCTATTCCCTATAGGGCGTGCTACTTTTGACCAGAGCCGGAGCACTATATAGGGAATGGGGTGCCGTTTGGGACGCAAGCAATGACTCCTCTAGATCTCATGGGATCTTAAAGGATCCCAACAACCAGGAATGAGCAACATGACCAACAAACACTCTAAAGGCTTCATACTCATTTGAGATCTGTGCTCATACCTTTTGTGTGGAAATAATACATTGATGTCAACAGGAGATTTGAATGAAAATGTCAGTTATGTTCACGGTTCTTAAATAAAGATTCAGCCCGAAGACCCCAACTCCTGCACCAGTCAAAAGGCTGAGGAGCTAAGCCAAGCTAACAGTTACCAGATCCTCAGCCTCTATAATAGTCATCTGTTTTAATGGCATGTTAGAAAAGAGCTTGTCTGGAGATGCTCTTTCTAACCCCTCTAAGTGTGCCCTAACCCCTCGTAAACAGGGATGAAGTGGTCGGTGGGCTGGAGACCTGGACCTCTCTCTCTACCGCTGCTGGGGAATCCAGGAGATCCCATACACAGGGCTGACCGGGCGGGGCAACTCGGCACAGGGCAACTCGACTCTCTCTCTCTCTCTAGCCATGGGAAGTGGGGGCTGAAACATCATCTGAAAGTTGAAATAGGACCCAAACTCCAATACGACCCCAAATGGGATGGCAGATTGAGCACCATCCATCCCTAGGTTGGCTGGCTGGGAGGTCTGAATGTTCTCATTCCTAGCCACCTTTTTTCTGGAATGTTCTCCTGTTTGAAATGTTCATGCCTCCGACGAGGAGGAGTAGTAAGGATCGGAGGAACAATGCGCAGCGTGGTACATGTTCATGCTCTTTACTAAAACAAGCGAACACTGAAACCAAACAATAAACGACACGTGAAATAACCAACCGAAACAGTTCCGTGTGGAACACACAGACACAGAAAATAAACACCCACCAAACAGTTCCATGTGGAACACACAGACACAGAAAATAAACACCCACGTAACACAAGTGGGAAAAGGCTACCTAAGTATGATTCTCAATCAGAGACAACTAACGACACCTGCCTCTGGTTGAGAACCATACCAGGCCAAACGCAAAAACACAACATAGAAAACGGAACATAGACAACCCACCCAACTCACGCACTGACCATACCAAAACAAAGACCTAACAAAGGGACTAAGGTCAGAATGTGACAATGCCTGTAACTGAGGATTCATTCCACAATGACTTACAATTGGACTGTCGTAAAGCAATAACAGACACACCTTGGGCCTGCAGTGTGCACATAAACACAAACACACACACACACACACATCAAATAGGGCCGCTGCTGTTATAGCATTTTTTACACTAGGCTGGCTGGGTGGATAGTGTGACAGATTTGAAAAGCTTTTAATTTTATTGCTGGGTCTGGATGTGTATTGACTTTCCCACTAAGCCTAATCGCTTTGGGTTTTCGAGTTATTTACGGTACTAAGTGCTAAGGTGGGCTAAGTGAGTCCTGAGAAAAACACCCTCAAATTCAAAAAATCTATAATTCTGTTCAAAACCAGTAATGACATGTACAGAAATAAATATGTGTTAGATCAATCCACACATACTGTATGTAAGTTCTGCGCACACCCACACGTACCCGTACACACACACACACACACACACACACACACACACACACACACACACACACACACACACACACACACACACACACACACACACACACACACACACACACACACACACACACACACACTATTTTGAGTCTGCCATGTTAATCAGCGTGATCACCATGTTCACCATGTTCTTAATCATGATGATTATCATTTGGTTGGACAACAAAATCTGATTTAGGATAAATACTTCTACTGTAGATGAGGCCCATAAATAGACATCCATCCACATATGTTACATAGAAATCCAAAAATGGTTTATTCTGAAGGATTGACAGGATTAACAGTGCCATGTTTCACAAGAAAACATACACTAGGACTACAGTATTTACTGTTGATAGTTCAACCCAGGCCTTGGTCAAACACATTATGTACGAGAAAGGATTTGAGGTGCCATGGATTAAACCCTCTCCTTCTCCATCCCAGCCAGCCAGAGAGAGACAGTCACCACTCAGGCCTGAGTTACATCCAAGCCCCTCTCAGTCAGGCCTTTTGTTCTCTCTCTCTCTCTCTCTCTCTGCCGCTCTCTCTCTCTCTCTCTCTCTCTGCCTCTCTATCTCTGCCTCTCTATCTCTGCCTCTCTCTCTGCCTCTCTCCCTCTCTCTCGATCTCTCTACAATTCAGCAGCGTCCAGGCTGTGGGAACCAAAGTAAGGGTGGGGGGGGGGGGGGGGGGGGGGGGGCACTGAGTGCAACAGGCAGAGAAAAGGGGTTCAGGGTTTGGACTGAGAGTGAGAACAAGTGCAACAGGAGGAGTGAGGAAAAGTAATAGAGAAAGAGAGGGGGTGAGAGAGCGGGAGTGAGAGCCTGACAGGGAGTGAGAAGAAGGGCAACAGGGGAAGAGCGAGAGGAGAGAGAGAGAATAAATGACAGTAAATAAGTGAGTGAGCGAGTGAAAGAAAGACCCATTGATCAAAGTTTGGGGGTGGTGGGGTGGTGGTGGAGGAGGAGGAGGGCAGCTGGGAAGCAGGACACAGGAGCTGAACACAACAGAGACGGCTGAACAAAGACCTCCACAGCCCCATCCACAGAACTACACACACAGCCCCATCCACAGAACTACACACACAGCCCCATCCACAGAACTACACACACAGCCCCATCCACAGAACTACACACACAGCCCCATCCACAGAACTACACACACAGCCCCATCCACAGAACTACACACACAGCCCCATCCACAGAACTACACACACAGCGCCACACACAGCCCCCGATCCCGGCTCTACACTACCTGATCAAACACTGTCATCATCCAGGGAGTGAGCCAAGGCCCGAGACAGGGTAAAACCAAACACACACAGAGCCATACCCCAGAGCGCACAGCTTTGCACCGCAAACTATTTAGACTGTCTAATCACCTCAAAGCAGTGTGAAGTACACAGTTATTCAGTTATCCATTAGTTGGACCGCACCCCTTCCTGATGGGCATTCTTCTTAAGGTTATTATTCCTGATTATAATTATGAAATTATTAAAACAACTTGTAAAGAACCTAAAATAAGTGTGTATATACCGTATAGCATCCATAGAACAACAAAAAAGTGGATGAAGTGAAATTCCCACACTGTTGAGGCAACAAAAAAGAGTAAGATGGTGGGAGAAAGAACCCTTTTCAGAAAGAACCTTCTTCAGTCTCACATGAGAACTACAGTAAGCTTTTAGTCCAGTAATACACTTAAATAATCATAGAAACGGTGTCCTTGCTGATTGACTAGCACCTTGGTCGTGTACAGTAGATTGTAAATAATAGGTGGTGGGCCGTAGCAAGCTATCTGCTTTAGTTCTCGAGATGATCGATCTCTGTCAAGGGAGGAGCTGGTTTTTACATATTGTGTATATTTATTCATTCGGAACACATTTCTGTTTGTTGGAAATGTCAATTCTTGCGATTTTTTTTGCAGAAAACGTACTTTTATATCCGCTAGCTGGACAGGAAAACACAACTTGTGTACTATCTCTGTTGATCACGTCTGCCAATCACGTTATCCGTATCTAAGGTAGTAGATAGCTGGAGACAGCTCGAGAGAAAGAGAGAGATCTCCGTCTGCCAATCACGTTATCCGTATCTAAGGTAGTAGATAGCTGGAGACAGCTCGAGAGAAAGAGAGAGATCTCCGTCTGCCAATCATGTTATCCGTATCTAAGGTAGTAGATAGCTGGAGACAGCTCGAGAGAGAGAGAGAGAGAGAGAGAGATCTCCGTCTGCCAATCACGTTATCCGTATCTAAGGTAGTAGATAGCTGGAGACA
Organism: Oncorhynchus clarkii lewisi; assembly: GCF_045791955.1. Taxonomy (NCBI): domain Eukaryota; kingdom Metazoa; phylum Chordata; class Actinopteri; order Salmoniformes; family Salmonidae; genus Oncorhynchus; species Oncorhynchus clarkii. The sequence goes on from NC_092165.1 coordinate 30,939,080, forward strand.
GCTCGAGAGAGAGAGAGATCTCCATCTGACAATCTGCTATTAGGTCAAGTATTATAATTTTTTTTGTCATCTAACTATTTAGTTATATTAACGTGATACCATCAATGCAAGCTGTAAAACGACTCCCAACTTAGAATGCAGCAACCTTAGTAGTGTAGCTAGCTTCTAGTTAGCTAGCTAGTTACAACAAGTTGATGTGTTACTAGCTAGCAGGAGCAGATAGCTTTATCTAGCATGTTAGCTAGCATGTCTTTCCAGGACAAGGAGCGTTTTTAGATAGCAGTTTATTCAAAGTCATAATTTAAAACTACAAAAATCTATAGGACAGGTAGTGTATAGCTAATATAGTCATCAAGGTAGGTGTCACGCCCTGACCTTAGAGAGCTTTTTATGTCTCTATTTTTGGTTTGGTCAGGGTGTGATTTGGGTGGGCATTCTATGTTCCTTTTTCTATGTTTTGTATTTCTTTGTTTTGGCCGGGTATGGTTTTCAATCAGGGACAGCTGACTATCGTTGCTTCTGATTGGGAACCATACTTGGGTAGCGTTTTCCCTCCTATGTTTTGTGGGTAGTTATTTTCTGTTTAGTGTTTTCTGCACCTGACAGGACTGTTTCGGTTTCGTTTATTCTCTTTGTTATTTTGTTATAGTGTTCAGTTTAAATAAAAAGTCATGAACACTTACCCCGCCGCGCTTTGGTCCGATTCCTCCTCTTCAGACGACGACACCCGTTACAGTAGGACCCACTAATTTAATTCATGCTGACGAAATGCCACATAATCCAGCTCACAAACTCCATTATTGTGCTGTGAGGATTTATTGTATTCATTCTTGTCTCTCACTTTTGTCTCACATGATCTAGTCGGCTCTCCTGTGTCCTGCTCCCAGAGATCAACCAAGTGCTATTCACCAAGCATGGGCTGATTCATTCACCTGTGAGGAGAACCATCCTACTGCAGTTTGAACTAGCCCTGCCGTCACTATTCAGACATTAAGACCGCATTTTGCCTGTTTTCTTTGTGGGTTTTGTCTGACACAGTCTCATGCATTTTAGAGTTGAAGAACTCCAACTATGTTGAAGACTAAATTCAATGTAGAATCAGTTTAACAGGTGGCAAACAGATGAATTGACTCTTGTAACATGCAGTGGTGATAATTACATTGTCCCCATCAGGAGCCCAGGCGTTGGCCATACATGGTGGAGTTCTCATCTCTGGACCACACAAGCTTTAGATTGCATTCTGCTAAGGCATTTGTTTTCTCTCTACATCGGTCAGCTACATTGGTGACCAGGGTGGGATCCTTTCGATACGCCTATGGGGCCTGGGCACACAAATGCTCCTAGACAGAATACTGAAGCCTTCGTTGATGATAGTTGTATCGTCTCCATCGGAGGCCCGGGCTTTTGGCATCGATGGTAAAGCTCTCATTTCTGGACTGTAACATTGTAAGCCTGTGCCCTCCACGGCACTTGAAATACATTGATTGGTAGGTTATACTAGATTTAGATACTTCAAATACTGCCTGAGACACCTTTGCTATCTGTTTCCATACACATGAAATGGTGAAACACTATTTGTGACGGTGTTCTTTGTTCTAATGTATTTGCATGAAACGTACATTATGGAAAACATGCCAGCGTTAGCTAGTGTTGATTTTTCAGTGTGACATTTCTAGTGTTGATTCGGGTGTTAAATTAAGTCTGTAAGTGTTAAATGAACATGGATTGGAGCAAAAGAACCCCAGTGTTGGTGTTAGTAACCAGTGTTAAACCTAAACCACGCCCATCATTATTTCCCTGCATAATCTATTTCAGGTTGATTTGTTTTTCTTGTTTGTTTAATATCTCTGTTTTTACATGTACATTGATTGATTAATTCATCTTATGCTACTCACATTTAAAAACTGATTTTTCTAAACTAATTAAATTTGTTACTTGGACTTATTACCACTGAAATGGTTGTTCCAATTTAGATGGTTTTGGTAAACTCCTATTTTAAATTTCCCTGTCAGGCAGTCATTCTGAATACAAATTGTGAGTGAATAAACATTTTAAAATGAATTACACATCACTTTACGAATTACACATCACTTTTTAAGATAAAATAATGTGACTTGCAGGTAAACCTAGGATCCCAAAATAAGGCCCTATTAAATACTTGTATTGTGTTGAATAATTACATTTGAATGAAAGCAATTTGTTTAGTATCTCACTTGGAGAAGGCCAAAGGACAAAAAAAATGACTGCAACCATATATCTGTCACTAACAACTACAGTCAAGGGTGGTAACTCTACAATTCACCAGAAAGGCAAAGCACTCTGGGAAACACAAAAATAAGGCTTTACACTAAGCGACGTGTTCATTTAACACTGAGAAGTGTGGATCTGTATAGACACAGGACCATAGTTCAATTTTATGAAAATGAATCGTTTAAACCATCTAAAGATGCATACTCACACTCACTGAATATTTAGTATTATGAAACCCAAACATTCATTTACCAACTGCTTGTTCTATAACCGTACAAGCTCTTTATCATTCTCCATACCTTTATATTCCAATGCATCCAACATTATGCATGCCCACCATGATACTGAGAAGCTGCTATTTGAGATCTCATCTGGTATTGGCTAATATGCATATGTCTCTTGTCGCTTTTAAACCTCCGTTCTAGCAGACATGACACACAGCTTTTTATCGACATGCTTTTTTGGGGTGTTCTATGCAAATTATATGATCAAATGTTTCTTTAAGCCTGCAGCTAGCTACTTGTAATGAGACAATCATGCCAAAACATGATTCCAAATGTAATTCACTAACAGAGCGATGGCTCATGAAACACTAGCTTCATGAGCAGGCACAATGACATTTACAGTATTAGCTGGCTGGCTAGGCTAGTCAACTGTAAACAGCAAACTGTAACACATTAAAATGGAGTTGGACCCCCCCTTTGCTGCTATAACAGCCTCCACTCTTCTGGGAAGGCTTTCCACTACATGTTGGAACAATGCTGCGGGGACTTGCTTCCATTCACAAGAGCATTAGTGAGGTCTGGCACTGATGTTAGGCGATTAGGCTTGTCTTGCAGTCGGCATTTCAATCATCCCAAAGGTGTTCGAAGGGGTTGTGGTCAGGGCTCTGTGTGGGCCAGTCTAGTTCTTCCACGCCGATGTCAACAAACTATTTCTGTAATGACCTCACTTTGTGCACGGGGGCATTGTCATGCTGAAACAGGAAAGGTCCTTGGAAGCATAGAATCGTCTAGAATGTCATTGTATGCTGTAGCGTTAGTATTTCCCTTCACTGGAACAAAGGGGCCTAGCCCAAAACATGAAAAACAGCCCCAGACCATTATTCCTCCTCCACCACACTTTACAGTTGGCACTATGCATTGGGGCAGATAGCGTTCTCTTGGCATCCGCCAAAACCAGATTTGTCTGTTGGACTGCCAGATCGTGAAGCGTGACTCACCACTCCAGAGAACGCATTTCCACTGCTCCAGAGTTCAATGGCGGCAAGCTTTACACCACTCCAGCCGACACTTGGCATTGCGCATGGTGTTCTTAGGCTTGTGTGCGGCTGCTCGGCCATGGAAACCATTTCATGAAGCTCCCGACTAACAGTTATTGTGCTGACATTGTTTCCAGCGGCTGTTTGGAACTTTGTAGGGAGTGTTGCAACCGAGGACAGCTCATTTTTATGCGGTACCCACTTTAGCACTCGGAGGTCCCGTTCTCTGAGCTTGTATGGCCTACCACTGCGCGGCTGAGCCGTTGTTGCTCCTAGACGTTTCCACTTCATAATAACAGCACTTACAGTTGACTGGGGCAGCTCTAGCAGGGCAGAAATTTGACAAACTGACTTGTTGGAAAGGTGACATCCTATGACGGTGCCACGTTGAAATTCACTGAGCTCTTCAGTAAGGTCATTCTACTACCAATTTTTGTCTTTGGAGATTACATGGTTGTGTGCTCGATTTTATACACCTGTCAGCAATGGGTGTGGCTGAAATAGCCGAAGCCACTAATTTGAAGGGGTGTCCACATACTTTGTATATATAATCTTATTTCAGTCTTTGGGAGAAAGCATTATTTCATCTTAACACACTGACAGCAGATCAGAGGCTATTTTTACATCTTAGAAGCAGGCCATTGGCTGCCTTCATCACAAGGGGTATCTACAGGAGTTCTGATTGGTTCCAAGTTTATTCAGTTTGCAAATTTGCCTGAGCAGACAGTGTTGAAATATACTTTTTTTCTGAGAAAAGGTGCATGAATTAAAGGTGCATGAATTAAAGGTGCATGAATTAAAGGTGCAACAAATTTGACATAAACATAAGAATATTTCCTTGTCATATACAAAAAGACGTACTCCTCCCTCGACCAATCAGCTTCACTGTTTTCGGGCATCTGCCCAGAGACCTTTATTTAACTAGGTAAGTCAGTTAAGAACAAATTCTTATTTACAATGACAGCCTAGGAACAGTGGGTTAACTGCCTTTTTCAGCAGCAGAACGACAGACTTGTACCTTGCCAGCTCAGGGATTCAAACTAGCAACCTTTCGGTTACTGGCCCAAAGCTCTAACCACTAGGCTGCCTGCCACACCTATATGATGAACTCACACATAGGCACACACACAAACACAAACAGCGTGCCAGATAAGTGGGATGTACAGTATATCACAGACACATACACAACTAGAAGAGGACCGGCTGCCACTTTAAGATGACACACACAGCTGTGAGAAAGCGTCCGTTGCCCGGGCCTTTTCCTCTGATGCAGCGGTGGAATTAATCTTGGGAATTTACAGTCAGGACTATTCTCAACAAGTGGGCTCTCTCATCTTACATATATCCCCACGCACACACACACACACACACACACACACACACACACACACACACACACACACGAGAGGCTAAAACTGCAACTGAAACAGCCCTCCCACATGGTCCGGCTAGTAAATAAAAGCAGCGGGTAAAACTGACAGCGACACAGTAGCACCTCCTTCCCCTCAGCCTCAGCGGCTGATTTAATAGGCCAGAGAGCACAGGGAACCAATAAACAGGCTATAACTATTTGATTGACAGCCACAGGCAATCCCACAAGGACCTCTGCATCACAGAGAGAGAATGCTGGAGGTGAGGCATCAGCCTTGGTCGGGATAGAAGGTCAACAGCATATGAGTGAGAGGGACTGGCTGACTTGACCAGCAGAGAAAGAGAAAACAATTAGGTTATTACAAGTTATGATATGGTTCATTAACATCTAACCATGTAATAACGCAATAATAACTAGGTAAATAGATTAGTTGAACATTAAATGTTAATTCATGTCTATACATGTTTGACAGGTAGGACAAGCCAGTGCTGAACCATACCAAATAGGTTTTGGCTCTGTGACACTGTGACAATGAACCAATCAGAATTCACCAGCCAGCCAGGAGCTTAGCAGCTTGTGCCAACACCAGGCCACATTATTATTCACGCAACAGTGGCACTATGATCAATACAGTTTGTCCATCAGAGTATTCAATAGCAAAGGCCCCATACAGGGCTGTATGCCCACACTAACAATTGCTTTGTCACGGCGACCACCAGCCATTTCACACATTGGATGCGTCCCAAATGTCACCCTATTTTCAATGGGAACAGGTTGCTGTTTTGGAAACGTTGAGCTCTGGGCAAAAGTAGTCCACTGTGTAGGGAATAGGGTGCTATTTGGGACGCGACACATTGATTAGCCTTAACCGCATGGACAAAAGAGACACACATAAGGGCACACTGCTTCAGTATCGTCTGTACTGTAGCTGTATTGATGTGATGCATTGTCCAGCCAACTGTCCTCACTGTAGCATATGAGTTTATCATCTGGTGAAAAGGGGGGGTTGAGGGACTCGGGACTCGGGAGTAGAACTATTGGACAGATAGGATAGAGGTAGTTTAGGACGAGGGAGTGGAAGGTGAGGGGATAGTGTTAAGTGCATATCTAAGATAAGATAAAGACTTAAGCTGGTTGATAGGAAGGATCCATTAGTAGACTGGGTCATTTCAACTCTTCAGCAAAGAGCTAGATGTCTATGAAGTTAAACAGGCCTTGTCTAAAAGTTGAACACAGTTTGACTGCGATGAGGCCTGGCCTGGGTCATACTTAAAATGTCAGCAGATGGACAGTTTGCAGAGCTCAGTCAGTGGGTTCTGTATTGATTTGAACAAGGTGACTTACTGAGGCGACTTAGCACCATGTCGCCCTTGCCCTGCTGCTCGCTGTGAGGAGGGCGTTAGTTAGAGTGCATCCCAAGTGGCACCTTATTCTCCATATGGTGCATTACATTTGATCAGAGCCTTATGGATCCTGGTCAAAAGTAGTGCACTATAAAGGGAATAGGGCGCCGTTTGGGACACACACTCAGTTAAATAATCCTCATCAGGTCTGCCATGCAGCACAGAGTTGAGGTAATTAGAGACGCCATCTGTCCAGGACAAGGACCGTTTACCGTCATCGCTGTCACCATCAACACTGTCAACATGACGGTGGCCATCTTAGTCTCGAGGAACCAAACACCATGGCTGTGTCCCTGATGGATACGTTTGTGACACCATCTGTGACTCCTCTCAGTAACACCATCACGTGACCCCTTAACCACCAAAGTCAATTGACAAAAACAATCAACAAAGTCCACATGGATACACTATGAAGTGTAGCTTCAGTGTAACTACTCGTTTCATTATGAAAGTACCTTCTTCCAATATGTATGATATATTGCAGGCATTAGTGTTTTATTGTATGTTTCCTGGTACCCACTCACTACTTAGCTAGCACGCGTGTTCAAAGTTTGTGTCTTCTGCTTATCGCCTCTCCAGTGTGTAGGGTCCTCCAGACTGAAAAAGAGAGACAGCAGTGTGTGTGTATCTGGTAACCCACAGTACAGGAGAACTGCTGTGCTGGCATTGCACACCGTGACCATGTGTTTAATGGTTTCCCTACAAACCGGAGAGCAAACATCCCCTCGAGCCGTGCAGCGAGGGGTGTGTGTGTGTGTGTGTGTGTGTGTGTGTGTGTGTGTGTGTGTGTGTGTGTGTGTGTGTGTGTGTGTGTGTGTGTGTGTGTGTGTGTGTGTGTGTGTGTGTGTGTGTGTGTGTGTGTGTGTGTGTGTGTGTGTGTGTGTGTGTGTGTGTGTGTGTGTGTGTGTGTGTGTGTGTGTTGTCTTCGCTTCCTCAATGTAAACAAGATGACTGAAGTATCCGTCTATTCTCAGTCTACTTTCAGTCTTGTCGGTCAATAATGTACTGACACCTCTAAACCAACTCTGCAGAGGTTCCTGAACCTGAACCACCATCACCATCATCCATCAACATCCATCACGTTCAACACACTCTCAAACACTCTTGTGAATACTAGCTGCAACTATTAAAGTCATGCTCCAGAGCTTTTATATCATTTCAGCCAGTAGTTTTGAAAGTAGTGCTTACAAGTCGAAACGGGTCCTCGAAAATTGTGTACTACGTGATTGTGATATGTCAAGTCCTGCAAAAAAAAAATATATATATATATATATATATATATATATATATATATATTTTAGTGCAATTCGGATATGTTACGAATTCCAATGAATACAATATGTAACGAATTTGTAAGTGCTTAAGATCCCGGAATTCCTCTTTAACTTCTTCTAGTGAGTAAAATGATATAGGAACCTCAATAATACCCATTTTATTTCCTCTCTCTACTAACCATGACTGCCTTCCATCAAATCTTGTCAAGCATTTTCCTTGAAGTACCTTCGCGGACAGGATGTGTGGAAAGGTGTGAGGATGAGGAAATTCACCGGAATTACCCACATCCACATACTTTTACATCCCTTATCTACCACTCATCACTAACAGCACTGTGAGATTCCTCTGGACCCGGTCAGACCAGTGTTATTACTATGTAACAGGGCATGACAGGCAGGCCTAGTTAACTTTTCAAGGAGATGTTTAAGTATAGTATACTAGCTGACAATGAACAGACAAATAAGCATCTTACACATTTTACATTAGGTTGCACTGCACATGAGTGTCTTGTGACAGAGGACACAGGGCAAAAATGTGGTTGTAGGTGCCTGACGAGATTAGATTGAAATGCTGAGCGCAATCAACGGTTGGGGAGGAACATTGTTTTAAAGACTTTTCAGGTTTTGTGGAGTTTTCTGACTCACAGGCCAGAAGGTCATACATGGCCTGGGCGTGTCCCTGGCCTGACTCCTTTCTGAAAGGACGGCTATTATCAATACTTCAATACTTCAATTCACACCTCCAAGTAACTTGTGTTCTAGGCTATAGGCATATTAAACTCTCATTCACTTTCTCTACTCACACACCCAGCTAGGGTAGATTCCTAATGGCTCATGTTTCATATGCAGGCTATACATTCAACAAATATATAATCTCAACCATTTATGCATGTTAGGCTGATAACAAACTAAAGATGTAGCCTGTAAAATGAAGATCCTCATCATCATCAATATTAAGGGGAACATTGGGGATCTTGTGGCACTCTGTAGATAGAATCACCCACAGATATCCTAGAATTCATAGGATTCTATATGTACAGTCATTATTATATGGACTCACCATTCAGTCCATTAGGAATGCGCAGGTGGATGTGTGACGCCAGCGATAGGTCGTCCATAGACCTCCGCAGGGATGCTATTTTTCCCTCGTTTGGCTTGTGTACGTGGTTGTGGTGGTGGTCAGGACTACCGGCGCTGCCGGTGCTGGAGGTACTGCTCCCGTCCCCGACGTCCCTAACGGTTCCAGTGCCCCCGTTCAGGTTGGTCAGGCTGGACTGGGAATCTATGGAGCTCCGTGACCCGGCTCCGTTCCTCTCCTCATCCAGCATCAGAATGATCTCTTTCAGTTCCAGGTTTTCCCGCATCACAGAGTCCTGGTTGGCTTCCAGATCCTTCAGCTTCTGATGGTACACCCCGACATCCTTCCACATCGATCCGGCGGTGTAGCGGCCGAAGCGTTGCCACTCCCGTGACAGCTTCTTGCCCTTCTGTCGGTCGTCGTCCAGGAAACAGCAGAGCTCCCGGAGTTCGTGGTTATCATCCTGAAGCTTCTGGTTGATCTCTTTGAGGCTGCGGATCTCATGGAGATGGACCTGTAGTCTCCGGTTCACATCTTTCATCATGTTCCCGTGCTCCACCATTAAGTACATTTTCTCGTTATCCGTTTTCCGTAGCCTCCTGATCAGCTCGTCTTTGCCGAGCCTGGAGAGCTCCTCTCCGGAGAGCTTGCTTAAGTCATCCCGCAACGGTCCGCCTGGGGCATTTTTGGCCATGTTCCCCTCCTGATGTTGCGCTATATGGGTGAGTTCGATGGTAGCTTACAGTGTCCGGATCTATAAGATGTCTAACCGAGCCTCAACGGTGACTTTGTAAAAGAAAATAAAATCCATGATAGATGAAATTATTCCAATGCGACATGAAGGGTAAAGATTAATTCAACACTGGGCAGGAATGTGGAGCCTAATAAAAGCGCCTTGGAGCTAAGCAGGTGACCCACATTGTCAGGCAAGCAGGCAGGCAACAGAACCGTAATCCCCTTGTAAAATTCAGCAAAATCGCAAAAAAACAGTTTTTCGTTTTCATCCCGGTACCTCCTCTCTGAGACGCCTTACTCGCTTTAACGCACTGGACAGACCCGGAGAGAGGCGGTCTTCTTGGACACCGGATTCACCAACCACAGACTGGAAAGGATCTCCCACAGCCTCGCTGATCGTCAACAAGCGCTGCGTAAATCCGTGATGTCAGAGGTCGCGTGTGTCCACAGCACGGGCTTGCTTTCAGCCAGGCAATATTCAAAAGAAAGTTCCAGAAATGTTCCAATTAAGCAATCCCGCGGACGAGCTCGTATATAAATTCCTAATTTTCAAGTAAGCCGAAAGTGCACTATATGGATACATTATAGCATTCTCGTTAAATGTTGTCCTCCATCATGGCAGTTAGGTTGGAATCTGATGGATTAAACTCGCCCTCTCCTCTCCTCATCCTGTGGCAGCTTCGAGCTGAACGCCTCGATCACACCGAGAGTGAATTAATGTTGGTACACCAGAAGGACATTCAATTACATTAATCTCCAATTAAATGCTGCGTTTGCCTTGCAGCATTGCGTTGCAGAGGCAGTTGCAGTGCGTTCTGTGTGGTGAACACATTACGCTTACCAATCAAACACACCGACAGCGTCATTGCGCAAATAGTACGCAGCACCATCTGGATATGTGTGCAACAAAAGTTCAACATTCACCTTCTGCTACCATTTCTGTCAAGCTTCTACTCATACAGTTTGACTCATATGTTCGATAAATCCTATTCATGCACCTCACTGAAAGCACTGCAACTGCCTCTGCAACACAATGCAAGGCAAACGCAGCATTTAATTGGAGATTAATGTAATTCTGGTGTCCCAAAATGCAATTTTGCTGTCGGTGTGTTCAAAGTGTTAGATTTATCAAATGTATGTGACAAACTGTATGTGCATAGACGGCTTGGCAGAAATGGTAGCAGAAGGTGAATGTTGAATTTTTCTTGCACACATCTAGATGACGCTGAATACTATTTTGCGCAATGACACTATCATTGGTAAGCAGCATCATCTATATATGTGTGCAACAAAAGTTCCACATTCACCTTCTGCTACCATTTCTGTCAAGCTTCTACTCATACAGTTTGAAGCATATGTTTTGTTTTATTTACTTAAAATATATATATGTTTTGGCCTAAAGTGAATATTCTGGCTGCCTCTCTTTTTCAAATGATTGATCTGTGGAAATTCGCCATTTTTCTCATCACATATAATTTTATCAGTAAGGAGAAGTCTTTTGATTGGTACAGCTTAGTTGATGACAATAATTATTGTTGTATTTTCTCACAAGACTCCAATTACACTCAAATGAATGATATAATAAAACATGTCACTTCTTTACATCAAGTTTCCCAGTACAATTTAAGACTATACTGTAGAAAAAGTCCAATTCATACTTTTGAATGCTAATGTAAAATATATACATTTTGTCAACTTTATTTATTTTCATCCAAATATCAGTTTCAAATCATAACATTTTTCAATTGCCATTCGTTTTTACCATTGATGACAATGCTACATTTAACCCTTCAGCCTGTTAGATTTAACCCTGCCTATGGGGTCAATTGTAACATTTCACTTCCAACACTCTCGGTTGAATTGTAAACTACTGGTATGCCCAAGCTAGCGACTTCTAGCTATTCGCTGGTGCAGGTGGGGACACTTCAGGCTGAGGAGTAAGCTTCACACATCCCCATGTGCTACACTTGTCCTGATTGTTATACAGTTGTCAGTGGGAGTTGGAATTCATCGGGTTTTATTTAAAAAAAAAACATAATTCTATGCATCCCTAGCCAAAATGAAGAAATCTGCCATGCAATCTGCTCTTTATCCATGAACAAACAACTGCTCCCTTGGCGGAGGTCAAGTAAAAAGCACGTTTTACAAAAAAACTGCGGCTTGCGGCACCTAAAGAAAACAACACAGTTACAGAGGACAAACATATGTGCAAGGTACGCATTAAAGAATGGACATTTCTACAAGTAACAACTGATATCGACTCGATGTCGGAGGTACACTCCGCTAAAACTCATCGCAAATCAACTCCATTGAGATGTACTGTATACGGAGTTGAGTTTACTCAGCAAGTGGAAACATAGCCTAGTTGGAGCAGGTAGATAAAAGTAGAGCCTTCCCACTGGGCACGCATTGGTTGAATGAACGTTGTTTCCATGTCATTTCAATTACGTTGAACCAACGTGAAATAGATGTTGAATTGGTGTCTGTGCCCAGTGGGTTGTGCGTTGGTCCCACTGTTGAGTCTTTTTAAAGGGTCAGCTGGCAGATGCAGAAAGTAAAGTGATTCGGTCGTAAACAATAAACCTATTTGGAATGCATTAACCAAATACCAGGCCACAATACGCCTATTGCCCATCATTTCCTGGATCTTACACCACTGCTACGCTCTGTTGTCATCTATGCATAGTTACTTTAATAACTCTACCTACATGTACATACAACCTGAACTAACCGGTGACCCCGCACATTGACTCTGTATCGGTACCCCCCTGTTTATAGTCTCGCTATTGTTATTTCACTGCTGCTCTTGAATTACTTTTTACTTTTATCTCTTATTCTTATCCGTATTGTTTTTGAAAATGCGTGGTTGGTTAGGGGCTCGGAAGTAAGCATTTCACTGTAAGATTTTCAAAATCAAATCAAATCAAATCAAATTTTATTTGTCACATACACATGTTTAGCAGATGTTAATGCGAGTGTAGCGAAATGCTTGTGCTTCTAGTTCCGACAATGCAGTAATAACAAGTAATCTAACTAACAATTCCAAAACTACTGTCTTGTACACAGTGTAAGGGGATAAAGAATATGTACAAAATGATATATGAATGAGTGATGGTACAGAGCAGCATAGGCAAGATACAGTAGATGGTATCGAGTACAGTATGTACAAATGAGATGAGTATGTAAGCAAAGTGGCATAGTTTAAAGTGGCTAGTGATACATGTATTACATAAGGATACAGTCGATGATATAGAGTACAGTATATACGTATGCATATGAGATGAATAATGTAGGGTAAGTAACATTATATAAGGTAGCATTGTTTAAAGTGGCTAGTGATATATTTACATCATTTCCCATCAATTCCCATTATTAAAGTGGCTGGAGTTGAGTCAGTGTCAGTGTGTTGGCAGCAGCCACTCAGTGTTAGTGGTGGCTGTTTAACAGTCTGATGGCCTTGAGATAGAAGCTGTTTTTCAGTCTCTCGGTCCCAGCTTTGATGCACCTGTACTGACCTCGTCTTCTGGATGATAGCAGGGTGAACAGGCAGTGGCTCGGGTGGTTGATGTCCTTGATGATCTTTATGGCCTTCCTGTGACATCGGGTGGTGTAGGTGTCCTGGAGGGCAGGTAGTTTGCCCCCGGTGATGCGTTGAGTAGTTCTTCTCGACTGTATGTAATGAAACCTAAGATGACCTGGGGTACTAATGTAAGAAATAACACGTAAAAAAACAAAAAACTGCATAGTTTCCTAGGAACGCGAAGCGAGGCGGCCATCTCTGTCGGCGCCGGAAGTAGGTCGTATGTATGTATGTGTATGACTAATAACATTTTATTTGATATATATAATGGCAACTCTTTAGGCTACTGGCTAGTATGCCTAATATTAGAGTTATAACAGTAGGCCTAACTTTGATGCTGTGTATGGAAGTATTTTGTGGAATGTGACAAATGGGTGTGTAATGAACAAATAAAACATATTCTAGTGTAGCATAATTCATTATTGGCTATGGCTGTAGATACAGATGTCGTGCTTGGTGGAGTCCTCTCATTATTTGCCTGGGAGTTTGATGCATGGTTATTATGCATATAGGCCTATGATCAATATATTCTTCCTCATTCACCCTGATCTAAATTAGCACAAGTGTTGACTGTCGGGCTTTGCAGGGGGGTGAGGCCACGGAGAACGATACGATATTGATTCTAAAGCTTAAAATCTGATAACCAAGATTATGATCAATAATAATATTATGATAACATTACTTGAAAGTGGTTGATAGTTTACTAAAGTTCAATAAATTGTGGGGCCATGGGATTGGGACGTGATGGGACGTTATGCGACAAAACAATATTTCAATAATATTGTGTGAACAGGTTGCCATCTAGTGGCAAAGGCAACAATACACCAAAAACTGCAACACAGTAGCAACAAGGCAATTGTAGAAATGTTTCAATTCCATCATGCCACTATAGGATATATTGCTTCAAAACCCCCGTCATGCAATGCAGAAACAAAGACATTTGTTGACATTTATCTTGACCAAAAACAAATTAAGTATATAAAAAAAAATGTTCAGTCAAAGAATGAAAACTTTTATTTTTCTTGTTTGGAATTAGACATATCTATTATTTCCGTTCATGTGGAACATAATAACACATTACCTAATTTCTATTAAAAAAACTAATTAATAAGAGTGTATTTAATTGACTGACAGATAATAATAATAATAATAGCTAGGGGAAATGACAACAGCCTTTATTAAGTCATATTTAGCTTCTCCTCGAGAGACAAGCAGACACCAATGGAAGTCCCTCACTAATGTGTCAACTTCCCTTGTGTTTCTTTGCTTCTTATTGCATTAGGCCTCTTTCCAATGTCATGATGCTTGTCTGAAAACACTGAACTAATGTTTCAGACAGGACTGATACCATGACTTCCTCTCCTATTATTGTATGTTTTGTGCGGGTCTGAAGGCATATACAGTGCCAGTCAAAAGTTTGGACACACCTACTCATTCCAGGGTTTTTCTTTATTTTTTTACTATTTTCTATGTTGCCAAGAGTGTGCAAATCTGTCATCAACGTGAAGAGTGGCTACTTTGAAGAATCTCATCTTGCTTAACACTTTTTTGGTTGCTACATGATTCCATATTTGTTATTTCATCGTTTTGATGTCTTCACTAATATTCTACAATGTAGAAAATAGTACAAATAAAGAAAACCACTTGAATGAGTAGGCGTGTCCAAACTTTTGACTGGTACTGTAGGGGATACGAATAGTGGTGCAAAAATGACTTAGTTACGTCTGTGGTCAAGCATAACTACAGAACAGATAAAATAGCAAAAGAAGCCATGGCATTTCTCCAGACGGAGAGAAATGGGTAGATCAGCTTAAATACTGCTGATAGATTGTAGCTTCCATCAATGTAATTGTCTGCATAATTTCCAATCCCTCATATATTTTATTGTAAATATATACATACCATATATACATATATATACATACCATATCTAAGCACCATATAACTCATTTTATAAGAGATTCTCCAAAATTGAAATATAAAGTCAGCTATGAATACCAGAACTGGTTTCCCAAATGTTTCATAGTGTTCTATTGTTTCCAGTTTATATTATCTCCAATGTATTGTCCATGTAAAAAAAAACCTGTCTGATTAGGAGGAATAATATCCGACAATACCTTTTAAATTCTATGCGCTATGCATTTTTTTGGGGGGGGGGGGGGGGAATTGTGGCATCACTACACTGAAGTGTAAGGGTCTCAAAATGTTTTAATGGACAAGATCTTTGTATTTACCACTTGGATCCTGTTTCAGTAATAATTAAATCAGACCTTCTTGTTGAGTATCTGATAATCTGATTGTAGGAGTGGTTAAAACATGCTAATAACGGTCCTCTGAGTATATCAAAAAAGGTTTGGTATACAGAGCATTTGGAAAGTATTCAGACCCCTTGATTTTCCCCCACTTTGTTACGTTACAGCCTTGTTCTAAAATGGATTACATTTATTTTTTTTCCTCATCAAACTACACACAGTACCCCATAATGACAAAGCTAAAACAGGTTTTTAGACATTTTTGCAACTTTATTGGAGTCCACCTGTGGTAAATTGAATTGATTGAACATGATTTGGAAAGGCACACACCTGCCTATTGTACCTCCACTGGTACGCCATCCAACCCTGGAGTTTTCCCAGACTTAAAGGCTTTAATTGCATGAAGAAGTTCCTCCTCTGTAATTGGCCTTCACATGAGTCTTTCTGTACAGCTGTTAATTTTACATTAATAATAGAACAAAATACATCAACTGTTAGTGGAGATGGAGGAGACTAAGATGAAAACATATGCTTAAAGTACTTTGCACGCTCTTTTTTTAAATGATAGTTTGGTGAATCATGGGGGACTCCATTTGTATCAAGTTTTAGTAAATTATTCTTTTTGGTAGCATTTCTATGTCGAAGATTAAAAAATAATTTGGTGCATTTTCCCCCATTTTCCATCCAGTTCGCTTAATTTTTTATAATATATTACCCTTGATCTTTCTTGAATAAGTTCCTCGATTTTTTTTGTTTTTCCTCTTTGGTACAGTTTTTATTGCTATCTATCTGTACTATTAGTCTTTCCATTTCCTTTGTTAATTTAGACTCTTTTGACCAAAATTGCTTTTGTTTTAGAGATGAGTACTGAATTGCATGGCCTCTAAAGGCATATTTAAAAGTGTCCAATACAATAAGGGGATCTGCTGTACCTATGTTATGTCGGGATAATGTCAATTATAAATTCTTCTGTCCTAGTTAAAAACAAGTTATAATCCAATAGGCTTTGATTAAATGTCCAATATCCTTGCCCACATGGACATTCTGTAAGAGTAATATGCTAATTGTTTGATGAGCCGACCGCATTCTGTCCCCTATCAACAATTCTTACATTTTTGGTGCAAGTGAAAATGACATAAGATTGAGCCTCCACCATATATATATCTCACTAAGTCAGGATATTTAAGCCTCCATATATCCACTAGTTCCAATATATCCATGGCATTTGTGATGGACATATTGGAACTAGTGGATAACCGAAAGGTTGCTGGATCAATTCCCCGAGCTGACAAGATAAAAATTGGTCGTTCTGCCCCTGAGCAAGACAGTTAACCCACTGTTCCCCGGGTGCCAATGAGGTGGATGTCGATTAAAGGCAGTCCCAAGACACATTTCAGTTGAATTCATTAAATTGTACAACTGACTAGGTATCCCCCTTTCCCTTCATATGGATATATCACCAAGTGTTGATTTTTCAGTATAACACGACTAGTGTTGATTGTGTTAAATGAACAGTCATTGGTGTAAAATAACCTGTGTTGGTGTTAATACAACCAGTGTTAAACCAAAACCACGTCCACAATTTCCATGTTTCCCAACATGCTCTATTGCAGGTAGAGTTTTTTAATTGTTTAGTTCAATATCTATGTTTTGCATATACAATGATTGATTAATTCATCTCATTCTACTCAAATATAAATAGCATACATTTTTTTAAACAAATCCAATCTGTTACTTGGACTTTTACACCCATTACTGAAATGGTTGTTCAAGTTCATTAAGATGGTTTAGGTAGTCTCATGTACTAGTCTTCCCAATTTGGCAGTGATTCTGAATGCAGATGAATAAAAATAGCCCCATTCTGGCTGGATTCTGACAGGAATTAGATATAATTTTCAAGACAGTATAGTGTTACTTTACAGGCCTGATGTTGCCTGTAAACCATTAGTCTAAGTCTAAGCCCTATCTAAACTGGGGGAGGGACATTCTAAACTAACATATGGAATTGTTTTAAGATGGGAAAACCAAGGATTATTTATCTGTTTGAATTTTAAGACACCTTAAGGTATCAAAAAATATGTTTAAAAAAATATTGGATGAAACATTGAATTTGGCATTACTGCTATTAGACAATATAAATGTTTTGAATAACAGATTCACTACATGGAACAACAGATAGTCTAGCTTTGCCACCTTTTACCGCAGATGCGGGAAGGTGATATCGGCGGATGCAGGGGATTGAGAAGCAGCCCATGCAAAAAAAAACACATATCTCTGTTTAAACAGACGGATTTTGATGGGGATTTTAAAAATTATTTTAATTATTGTAGGCTAAGGGTTAACCAAGGCCCTCAAAGTAATGCCTCACGAAATATTTAGTGGATGTGTTAAATAGTTTTATTTGAAGAATAACATAGGATCTCACTTGGTGAAGAACAAAAGACTGAACTTTGATGAATGCAACAACAATGTTTCTGTCACTACAAATACAGTCATGGGTGGTAAACTCTAAAACTTCACTCGAAATGCAAGACACTCTGGGAAATATGCAAATAAGGCTTTAAACTGAGCAGTGTGTCAATTTAACACTGAAATGTGTGGACCCATATAGATTCGGGACTAATTTTAAATGTAACTCTGTCAGTGTTGATTTAACACTGGATAATTTGCGGTGTAGCATGAGGACAACAAAGTAGCCTTTAAGACAGATACTTTGCGTGGTGGAATTGCAAATAAAACGGACTGCAACCCGTCGAACGTTGATGATTAAAGCTTCAGAGCAAAGTTCAGTGAACCAACCACACGCGAGATAAAGCGTTCACAGGACAGTCGAACCGGAGGCAGTCTCGTTTTTCGCTGGTTTGCATAACTTTCTGATGGCACCGGGTGACCCGTAACGGCAGAATGTGGTATTTTTGTGATATCCTCGGTCGTGTCAGGCACTCGCCGTTCATTGGGTTATATTTGTTGGGATTTTGGATAGCACCTGTGTCCTTACACCCACAATGCTTGGATTTCAAGCCCCCGTTCAAGCCTCAAGAGGACCTCCAGTTCTGCGCAATGTACAGGAACTTCGGCTGCTGCGACTCAGCGAAGGACCAGGAATTGATGGCAAAATTCTATAAGATCATGGACAATTTCGACAATTATGGATATGCCAACTGTGCTGGGTACGTGCAGGACCTTCTCTGCCAGGTAAGCAAAGAACGGGTAAAGGTCGATACATGGTTTTGTTTTCAGAATTACATCATCCATTATTGGCTAGCACAGGCATGTTTGTAAAGGCATATACTTGTTATACACCCGCACATTCATCCAATGCGATAAAATAGTCCGATATGACATGCATTATTACAGTGCATAATTGCGTAATAGAATGCATAATAACAAATTAACAATGTATGTCCTGTAGCGCTTTTGTCAATCACTGCATGATAAAATGCACGTTGTCATAACAAGCGTATCTCCTCAAAACGAAAGTGTATGTTCTTCACAGAACAAGGCGATTGTCTAACAGGACATGGGGGTTGTACAAATGAAAGAGTTTGTTTGGTCCCTCACTCCTCACATTTCTCTCCTCCTTTTCCTTCTTTCTCCCCTCCTTCAGGAATGCTCTCCATATGCAGCTCACCTCTTTGATGCAGAGGACCCCAGTACCCCCATCAGAACCCTCCCTGGCCTGTGTCCTGACTACTGCTCTCAGTTCTGGCTCAAATGCCGTTCCACCATCACCTTGCTCTCTGACGACCTGCAGCTAGCCCAAGCCGAGCCGGACCAGGTCCATTTCTGCCAGCACCTGGAGCTGGAGGACCCAGACTACTGCTACCCACACCTCCTCAGCAACGAGCAGCTGACGCAGAACCTGGGCCACGTCCTGGCCGACCCCGAGGGCTGCCTGCAGCTCTGTCTGGAGGAAGTAGCCAACGGGCTGCGGAACCCCCTGGCCATGGTGCACGCCAACGATGGCACGCACCGCTTTTTTATAGCCGAACAGGTGTGTTTGTGCTCACTTTCCAGAGTTGTTTTATTGCATTGTGGTATTATAGTGCCGGTTTCCCAGACACAGATTAAGTCTTGTCCTGAACTAAAAAGTTATTTCAATAGAAAATAGAGACTAGTCGTAATCTATGTTTGGGAAACCGGCCAATAGTGTATAGATTTGGGGCATTTTTTTTACGTGTATGCTGACCTCGCAAAATGTATTTCCATGTAAATGGACAATAAAGTATATCATATCATATCGTAGGTGGGCCTGGTGTGGACGTACCTGCCTGACCGCTCCAAGCTGGAGAAGCCCTTCCTGAACATCACTAAGGCTGTTCTGACGTCACCTTGGGAGGGGGACGAGAGGGGCTTCCTCGGCCTGACCTTTCACCCCAACTATAAGTACAATGGGAAGCTGTACGTGTACTACTCCGTGGAGATCGGCTTCGACGAGAGGATCAGGGTCAGCGAGTTCCGCGTCTCCCCCGGCGACATGAACGAGGTGGACCACGCATCTGAGAGGTAGTTATCGATGACTCCCAAATGGCACCCTATTCCCTATATATAGAACACTACTTTCGACCAAAAGGGCAGCTCTGGTCAAAAGTAGTACATTATATAGGGGAAAAGGTGCCATTTGGGGTTGAAACCTGTGTTGTGCTCTTGCCCCAAAATGGCTGCTGTGGTGTCCATCACCAAGGCAGTTGGGCTTTGCTGTTGTTATGAAGACTCAAAGGGTGCGGAATGGATTTACAGTACAATTGGTTTTGCATACAGCTGGACATATATCTACACCAATGTGTAGTAGTAGGCCTAAAATTATTGCTGTTGTGCATAACACATGGTAGATATTACACATTAGAGGTGGATAAGATGAGTTCCCGCCAGCAACAAAGTGATTGGATAAGCAGTATTTTTTCCATAATTATTTTACCTCCGAGAGATGGGCGCTGCCGCACTGAATTCTCTGTCTCGTATCTGTCTCTGTCTCAAACACCTTCTCAGGATCATTCTGGAGGTTGATGAGCCTGCTTCCAATCACAACGGAGGAATGGTGATGTTTGCTGATGATGGATACCTGTACATTTTCACTGGAGACGGGGGCATGGCCGGAGACCCCTTTGGGAAATATGGAAATGCTCAGAACAAGTGAGAGAAGAGGGAAAAATATGTGGACCTCTCATTCATGATGTCATCTTATGGCATCAACTCACATAACTCTTTAACAATTAGTTACAGCTGTACCATTAACACAGTTGCTAATAATAAGTTACTAGGTAAACCGCAAAGACAATAATACTCGCGGAAAGATGTTCCAAGTTTACACTCCTCTCTTCTGCAGGTCAGCCCTGTTAGGCAAAGTGCTTCGTATCAATGTTGATGACAATGATAGGGGTCCCCTGTACAGGATCCCTTCTGACAACCCGTTTGTGCATGAGCGCGGGGCGCGCCCTGAGGTCTACGCTTACGGGGTGCGGAACATGTGGAGGTGCCCCCTTTTTTTCAACACTTTCACGATATGCTTACTTCATGAAACATTACACTTCCTTACACTTTATATACCTTGACCAAAAAAAGTGTGGCGAGACGTTACATTACTGCACTGAATAAAGGAGTAATAACTTGGAAATGAAGTGTAATCTAGTTGTAGCTACTTAAGTAGCTTTGTTCTTGTTTCTCCCATGGAGGTGTTCTGTGGACCGTGGGGACCCTCTGACGAAGGAGGGGAAGGGCCGTATTTTCTGCGGGGACGTGGGCCAGAATAAGTTTGAGGAGATCGACATCATAGAGAAGGGAAGGAACTACGGCTGGAGGGCCAAAGAGGGCTTCTCCTGTTATGACAAGAAGCTGTGCGCCAACAGCTCTCTAGGTGGGAATCCTGTAGCCTGATCCAAGATCAGTTTGTGCTGCATAACCAACTCCAATGCTCATTGTCATGCCGGCATCCTGTGGTTCACTGGGAGATGAAGGTCTCAGTGTGTTTTGTTCTGTGACTTCCTTAAAAAAAAATCTTCCTGTTTAAAAAAAAAACTTGAATACTGTACTTTATTTATCCTTAGACAGTAATGGAACCAGAGTGGGAAGAGATTGGAAGGGTGGATGTAGGGATTGAACACCGTTCTCCAGGGTCATAATGTGCTTAGAAGGGGAGTGCTCAGGTGGGAATAAGCAGGGAATCCGTGAATTTAACCAGGATTTCTGGAAAACCACAGGCTCTGCACAATTTCATTTAAAAAATACGTCTTATATCTCTTCCTCCTGTTCTCTTCCAGATGATGTACTCCCCATTTATGCCTACCCTCACAAGATGGGCAAGTCTGTGACTGGCGGATATGTGTACAGAGGGTGTGAATACCCCAATCTGAACGGCATGTACATATTTGGAGACTTCATGAGCGGGTAAGGCTCCTTACTGTACGTGTTCACCGTTTTTAATCCAATCCTATAAGTGTTTATAGATGTTTGAGTCCATATACATTTCCTTCGGAAAGTATTCAGACCCCTTGACTTAACAAATGTTATTACAGTATAGCCTTATTCTAAAATAGATTAAATAAAAAAAATCCTTAGCAATTTACACACAATGCCCCATAATGACAAAGCGAAAACAGGTTTTTAGAAAATGTGGCTAAGTTATTACATCTAAAACCCTGAAATTATTTACATAAGTATTCGGACCCTTTACTATGAGACTTAAAATTGAGCTCAGGTGCTTCCTGTTTCCATTGATCATCCTTGAGCTGTTTCTACAACTTGATTGGAGTCCACCTGTAGTAAATTCAATTGATTGGACATGATTTGGAAAGGCACACTTATATATAAGGTCCCACAGTTGACAGTGCATGTCAGACCAAAAACCAAGCCATGAGGTCGAAGGAATTGTCCGTAGAGCTCTGAGACAAGATTGTGTCGAGGCACAGATCTGGGGAAGGGTACCAAAAAATGTGCGTAGCATTGAAGGTCCCCAAGAACACAGTGGCCTCCATCATTCTTAAATGGAAGAAGTTTGGAACCACCAAGACTCTTCCTAGACTTCCTAAACTGAGCAAAAGTGCCTTGTTCAGGGAGGTGACCAAAAACCCAATGGTCACTCTGACAGAGCTCTAGAGTCCCTCTATGGAGATGGGAGAACCTTCCGGAAGGACAACCATCTCTGCAGCACTCCACCAATTAGGCTTTTATGGTAGAGTGGCCAGACGGAAGCCACTCCTTAGTAAAAGGCATATGACAGCCCACTTGGAGTTTGCAAAAAGGTACCTAAAGGACTCTCAGATCATGAGAAAGAAGATTCTCTGGTCTGATGAAAACAAGATTGAAATCTTTGGCCTAAATGCTAAGCGTCACGTCTGGAGGAAACCTGGCACCATCCCTACTGTGAAACATGGTGGTGGCAGCATCATGCTGTGGGGATGCTTTTCAGCTGCAGGGACTGTGAGACTAGTCAGGACTGAGGCAAAGATGAACGGAGCAAAGTACAGGGAGATCCATAATGAAAACTTGCTCCAGAGCGCTTAGGACCTCAGACTGAGGGCGAAGATTCACCTTCCAACAGGACAACAACCCAAAGCACACAGCCAAGACAATGCAGGAGTGGCTTCAGGTCAAGTCTCTGAATGTCCTTGAGTAGCCCAGCCAGAGCCCGGACTTGAACCCGATCGAACATCTCTGGAGAGACCTGAAAATAGCTGTGCAGCGATGCTCCCCAAAGAACCTGACAGAGCTTGAGAGGATCTGCAGAGAAGAATGGGAGAAACTCCCCAAATACAGGTGTGCCAAGCTTTTAGCGTCATACCCAAGAAGACTCAAGGCTGTAATTGCTGCCAAAGGTGCTTCAACAAAGTACTGAGTTAAGAATATTTTTTTAATACATTTGCAAAAATGGCTAAAAATCCGTTTTTTGCTTTGTCATTATGGGGTATTGTGTGTAGATTGATGAAGGGGGAAAACGATTGAATCCATTTTAGAATAAGGCTGTAACGTAACAAAATGTGGGAAAAGTCAAGGGGTCTGAATTCTTTCCGGATGCACTGTAGCAGGTGTATTTTCTTATGTTTCAAAAGTTGTGTTTTATGTTTTTATATATGGTCTATAAGGAAAGCATACTGCAAATGAAAAAAAGTCAAAATAACATTTAATGTAGTGTCTCCTCCCTATAGGCGTATGATGAACCTCCAGGAGAATAAGAACACGGGTCAGTGGAACTACCATGAGATCTGTATGGGCATTGGTTTGACCTGTGCCTTTCCTGGCCTCATAAACAACTACTACCAGTACATTATCTCCTTCGCTGAGGACGAGGCAGGTAGGAGGAGTCACATTAAACCTATTTTTGTTTGCCCATGGTCACACAGGCAATGGAAAAGGTTTTTTAAGCATCAGATCTCTAGGCTGCACACATTTAAGGCCAGTTTCCCAA
Organism: Oncorhynchus clarkii lewisi; assembly: GCF_045791955.1. Lineage (NCBI taxonomy): Eukaryota > Metazoa > Chordata > Actinopteri > Salmoniformes > Salmonidae > Oncorhynchus > Oncorhynchus clarkii. Next base: position 30,962,686 of record NC_092165.1, read on the forward strand.
ACCAATATTAAGTTTAGTCCTGGACTAAAAAGCATGCTCAATGGAGAATCGCCACTGAAAACAGCTAGATTGCCAAATTATGTGAAATGTTCATTTTTCTGTCTGAACAGGAGAACTGTACTTCATGTCGACTGGAGTGCCCAGTGCCACATCTCCCACCGGTGTTGTTTACAAACTGGTGGATCCCTCAAGGTAAGGATTTAAAGCCACTGTCACACCCTGACCATAGTTTGCTTTGTATGTTTCTATGTTTTGTTTGGTCAGGGTGTGATCTGAGTGGGCATTCTGTTACATGTCTAGTTTGTCTATTTTTGGCCTGATATGGTTCTCAATCAGAAGGCAGGTGTTAGTCATTGTCTCTGATTGGGAACCATATTTAGGTAGCATGGTTTGTGTTGGGTTTTGTGGGTGGTTGTCTCCTGTGTCAGTGTTTGTACCACACGGGACTGTTTCGGGTTTTCACGTTTTTGTAGTTTATTCATGTATGGTTTCATTATTAAAGAACCATGAATTATAACCACGCTGCATTTTGGTCCGCCTCTCCTTCACCAGAAGAAAACCGTTACAGCCACAATCTGTATTTTCAACAGCCTGACCCTGCCACAATGTTTGGTAAGGTGAGGGCTAAATAAAGTGTAGTGTCCTTCTGCTTTTCTTTTGAAGATGGCAGAAGCCTAGCATTACCGTCATAGACACACTTTTAAAAAGAGACAAAGACAAAACAAAATCAGTAAAACATGTTAAGCATCTGTTCATGATTACTGATCTATTTTAAGTCAGAAGAATGTGCCGCATCATAATCTTTCTGTCTGTAGTTCTTAATCTGATTTACATTGTACATTCTGTTTCTCTGTGTGTTCTTTGTTCTTATAGCATAACTGCTGATGAAGGCATTCTATTTCTGTTTTGGTGATCATTGAGATTTTCTTACCCTCTTTCGGGGTCGGCTCACTCTCCCTTTCTCCAGATTTCTAGGTGAAAGAGAAAGAACGAACATAAAATAAAATAAAGGGTGTTGGAGCAGTGTGAATGCTCTTTTATCTAAATCTCTCTCTCACTGACTTAGGTCTAAACAGTCTTGGCCGCAAGATCTCTCTCTTTCTTGCATACCCTCTCTTTTGCTCTCTGTTGGCTGCAGCACTATACTGTTGTGTCAAGTTATTTGTTTCTCACTCGCTCATGAAGCTGATATGAATTACTCTCTACCACAGCAATGTTTGGAAAAGGGGAAGAGAAGAATAGGCCTTCAGCCTCATTCTGGGAGGGAGACCAGCTGAAAGCGAATCAAAAAAAGAGAGTTGAAGTCTCAACAGAGGCTGATGAAACTGGGGTGAAACTGACTTCTCACCCTCTGATTTAGTGTTCTTCCCTGCTGAGCTGAGAACTTTTGGTATTTTGTCTTTTTTAGACGGGCACCGCCAAGACAATGTCACTATGACCCACTGCCTGTCAGAGTGAAGAGCAAGCTCATCAAGTTCAGGCCAAAAGAAAGTGAGTATGCTGGCTTTCAACATATATCTCAGTCTGTCTGCTTTTATTTTGTTCATTATATTTAGCCCCCTTTGCTCAATCAAACACTTACAGTATGTCAGTAGATCTCGCTGCTCGATCTAGATTGTCACTAGATCTCGCTGCTTCGATTAGATTATTCACTTCATCATCAATTCCCTGATTATTGTCATTTGAGAGATATTTTAGACACAAAACCTCTGAGATTGCCAGATTCATATTACACTTTTATTATACTGTGGATAGGCGTACATGCTAATTATAACCTCATCTCACCGATCTATTCATTAGGACAGTCCATGTAGTTATCCTAAATCTGACCTGTTCTTCTATCCCACAGCATTAACAGGAGTTGAACTACCGACAAAGCATCAAAAGCTCTCCCCGCCAGAAGAGCCCGTCAGACCCCATCCCACTGAGTCCTCAGTAAAAGAGTCTGACAAGAACTGGCTTCAGGAGCTCATGGACATTCTAAAGGAGCAAGGGGCTGCCGTCGTCACCACCACACTGCCTCCAACTACAACCAAACCGCCCAGGCACACACGACGGAAAAACCGACGAAAGAAGGGCAAGCACCGTTCGGAGAGCGGGATGGCGCCGGCAGCCGCGCCTCAGAGCGGGGCGGTGAGACTGGCGGGGGATGAGCAGGGGCGGGACGACCGGGGGAGGGTGGAGATCTTCGTCAACGGTGAATGGGGTACGGTGTGCGACGACCTGTGGAATACGAAGAACGCGGCAGTGGTATGTCGGCAGCTCGGGTTCCGATTCGCCCTGAAGGCATCCAAGCACTCTGAGTTTGGAGAAGGGAAGAGTCTCCGGATTCTTCTGGACGATGTGCAGTGTGAGGGCACAGAGGAGAGCCTGCTGGACTGTCAACACACAGACATAGGAATACATAACTGTGCCCATTACGAGGACGCAGGGGTGATATGCGGGAACTCAGACTACGTTGATGCCTAGAAATGAGAGTCGATTGAGAGGTGATTGAATTTATTTGTGACTGTGGCCTAAGTGATTGTAACTAAAACCAAGGCATATTGCTGTCTAACTTTTGTCTAATTGTTGTCGATGTCGGCACTTATAGGTCTACCTCTTTTCATTAAGGTAATGTAATGCTGATTTAATTGCTGTGTTAAAGTCTTAAAGGTTTTATAATTAAAATGTTAGACTTTGCTAATGTAAGACGATGCTTTCTCTAAAGGAAATGAATCTAAAACAGTAAATGAATGAATATACTGTATAAGGAGAATGAATACCAGGTTATTTAATATTCTCTCATGATCACATACTGAAATAAATGCTCCATACAGACTCACAAGTTATGTGCTCATTTGACATGGAAAAAGCATAGTGAGAAAGGGGAAGAGGGAATAGGGTGGAATGACAGGAGAGGATTAACAGGGAAAGTCACAGGCAAAGGAAAAACTGCCAATTTGAAGCCTGGAATCCAAACGGAACATCACTCCATTTCTGTCTTCGGTGTGGACTGACTCCACACTTCAGGCTAGCCTATTTGTCCAAGTCACCCTGCTTGGTTCTGGTGTCTGAAACATTGAGGACTGATGTCATGACTAGGCAGGAAATATGTCTGAATTAATTAGATGACTGGGATAAAAATATGCTCCTAACAACATTCGTCCAACAACATCATCATAACCTATTGGCAGTGCTTGACTTGGACTGAAATAGGTGCCAGTACTCATTTTGGGTGCAGTAATCTTGGTTACCCAGAAGTAAGCATGAATCTGTCCACAAAAGATGATGGGTGCAGGGACTGTTAATATTTAGGTGCAGGAACTCCACAATACTTTTGAGATAATATTCTATAAGAGGTGCAGGAACTCAAGCAGTTGAAAATTTGAGGTGCTCGTACTCAGCTTTGGTGAACTCCTGCCAAAGTCAAGCACTGCCTCTTGGCAAAGCTAGGGCAAAATCACACTTCATCACACACTTTGCTTTGTAAACCATCAAACCAATTTCTCTTTTTATTGTCTGGGTATTTGGTTTGCCAACTACCATGAGCACATTCAATGATGGGACGTGTGTTTTTAGGGAATCTCTTCAAGGAAAGTTTTATCCCCACTTTTGTCAAGTCGGTGACCATCATTGGTCACTGCCTTTCAAAGTGTGTTGCATTATGGGGATAAAGATTGTCAGACTTGCGCCGACCAGTAGACTGCATAAACGTTCATAAATCATGTGATCAAGTTTCTGCAGTTGCTCTTCACCAACTTCATCCATCACCTGCATTGTGGGAGGCTCTATAGTCAACCAATGATTAAGGTGTTTTTGTTTGACCCATGTGAACGTGACCAAAGACATGACTGAAACAGGAACAAACTTTTCTGGGATTCATGTATACAGTGGATATATAGAATTTAATGTGATATGAGGCTCTCTCACTCTCTAAATTGATTGTACAATGTACACCAGTGGTGGTCGGTGCCGTTTAAGATGAAGGAGGATGATTATTGTTTTTATGAGCATGGCCTTATTTCTATTACAGCATATTGGATGACTGCCATTCATATTGCATTCACTCAGTTCAATGTAAGATCGATAGGTTCAGGCTACTACACGATACTCAAATTTTCCCTTAACCATGATAAGGTTGCTACAGCCTAGCTTATGAATGAAAGTCTACATCGTAGGTGCCAAGTCGAGAGACATCTTAGTAATCAAGGTGACAGACATTGACACATTCAAGACCGCCTTTCACAATCTTGCCTGCATCTAGCTGATCTAGGATGTAATCATTTGTCCAACAGTTAAAAACAGGATTTTCTATTGGACAAATTTAGGTATGTTTATCCCTGTTTTGTTCCGTTTGCTTCCGTTTAAGAAATGTTTTTCAACAGAATCGTCAGAATGAATACAGTACTGATCACACCCAAACACAGTTCACTTTCAAAGCAGCCACATACAAACAGCATGAGCCCTTAGATCGTTGGATAATTATTTCTCGCATCTACGCGCTCTCCACCTCTCACTAACACATCAGCTGTCTGTGATCAGGCAAAAAAAACTTTACAAGCCAAATCTTCATATCATAACCGCTAAGCGCTACACACAGCCTACACTATTGTCACCATATTAGCTAACATCTAGGGAACATAGCTACTATAACTAATACTTTGGTAAACCCGCTACAATCATGCAGTACAGTGTACAGTTAGCAAGCAGATTAGCCGTTTCACCGGCAGGCCCCGGTAGAAATAAATTAATAAAACCAAAAGCTTACCTTGACATGGAAGAGTTGCACTGTTGAAGAGCCATAGCCAGTTAGGTAACATAGCATCCCTCTGTTTGAGCCGGGTGTTTGAGTAGGCTAAACTAGCTAGCTGCATTCACTAGCTAAGTAAGTTAAAGTTTAAAAAAAAATTAAAAATCTAGCTCTCTCTCGCTCTCTTGCTTCTCCTTCATTTTTGAAGAAATTCATTTGTAAAAATAAATGTCATATATTGTCTTTCTCTCTCTTTGAGTCAACTACTCACCACATTTTATGCACTGCAGTGCCAGCTAGTTGTAGCTTATGTTTCAGTACTAGATTCATTCTCTGATCCTTTAATTCGGTGGACAAGAGCTCTGATAGGTTGGAGGATGTCCCTCAGAAGTTGTCATAATTACTGTGTAAGTCTATGGAAGAGGGTGAGAACCATGAGCCTTCTAGGTTTTGTATTGAAGTCAATGTACCCAGAGGAGGACGTAAACTAGCTGTCCTCCGGCCACACCATGGTGCTACCCTACAGAGTGCTGCGAAGCTACTGTAGACCTTCATTGCAAAACAATATGCTTTAATAAATTATTTGGTGACGTGAATATATTTAGTATAGTTCTGTCTAAAAAGGATAACTTTAATGTTTCATTATTTTTTATTAAATTCACTGAGGATGGTCCTCCCCTTCCTCCTCTGATGAGCCTCCACTGATGTACACACAACTATGATTTAAGTACGTGAGTGTGTGATATGGGGGTTGAAGACATGTTTATTTCCTAAAATTTCATAAACAATGGCATGTTACAGGGAAATACACTTTGGATGCACCTCCTGAATGGCACAGCAGTCTAAGGCATCTCAGTGCTAGAGGAACCATTGCAGACCTTGGTGATTGGAAGTCCCATAGGGTAGTGCACAATTGGCCCAGTGTCATCTGGGTTTTATGTATTTAACTAGGAAAGTCAGTTAAGAACAAATTCTTATTTTCAATGACGGCGTACCCCAACCAAACCTGGAAAAAACAGGGGGAAAATGGTGCACAACCCTATGGGACTCACAATCACAGCCTGGATTTGAACCAGAGCCTCTTGTGACACCTCTTGCATTGACATGCAGTGCCTTGGACCTCTGCATCACTCAAGTTAGAGCTATTCCAGGCCATCATTGTAAATAATTATTTGTTTTTATAAACTGACTTGCCTAGATAAATTTAAATAACAGTCGGTTGCTTTAGCCTTACCACTCAAACGAGCCCAGTGGCTGCCATGAAGGTCAATGCGCGGGAATGTAGGGAAACTAGTGGATTGGCTCTCCCATTGCAAATTTGCATAGCATTCTACTGCAAGTGAACAACAACCTCTGAAGCATGGTTGTACACATGGCAAGAAGATAGCTGCTACATGGTTTTAGAATAACATGGAAAAGGAAGGAAGGAGGAACATTTTGCTAATTATATCTTACAATGAGACAAATATTTGAATATTTTTTTTTATAAACTTTTGTAATTAGTTTGCTTACACGACGGTGGTGGCAAAATCGGACTGAACAGCGACTGTGTCCGTTTCCACAAGATAGCCTTGCTAGATGAATATGTGTGGTGTAGTTAGACAGGAAGTGTTGGTTATTTCGAATTTGAAGTAAAATACTTCGAAATGGCTCTATGACATCACGTGATCAAATGCCAATACATTCTTACCTCAACAACCGGCTCCATAGCTCAGTGGTAGAGCACTGGTCTTGTAAACCAGGGGTCGCGAGTTCGAACCTCGCTGGGGCCTGAAAGGAAATTATAGCTTTTAGGTAAGGGTCAAGAAAGGTTTTCTAGTCATCCACCCGTATCGCGAATTTGTTATTCACTGCATGTTATGTTTCACAGTTGTCATATTTTGCAACGGTTTCCAAAATTGCAGTTTGGGGAACAGTCCCCCTACATAGCTCAAAGCTGACAACTTGTGGTATGCAGCAGAATAGCACATGCGTGAACGCCAACCTCCGTTATTACCATAACAACCACACTTTATATAAGTTGTAAGTCTAAGTACTGTAAAATGCTAAATTACACAATAAACACAGCTCAATCATAATTTCACCCTCCAGTTTTTCTTAACCACCGTGCTTCTACATCAGCATTGCTTGCTGTTTGGGGATTTAGGCTGGGTTTCTGTACAGCACTTTGTGACAGCAGGTAATGTAAAAACTGCTTTAGAAATACATTTGATTGAATTGGATTGACTAACTATATTTGATTTAACTAGGCAAGTCGCTTACAAACAAATCCTTACACTATATACACATAGCAAAAGCTGTGGTTACTGTACAGAATTCAATTACGCTAAAGAAAAGTCTAAAATAACCCAAGTGTCCCACTTTTCAAATTCTTCAGTCGATGACACCCTGCTCATATGAATCAGCCTGTCTTTGTGAGAAGGAGCCCTCATCTGCTTTGACCAGGTTCATTGATATGCCAAGCATTAAATCACATATCTAGTGCCAGGCCAATGGTGTGTATGTACACATACAGTGCCTTCGGAAAGTCTTCAGAACCTTGACTTTTTCCACATATTGTTACATTGTAACATATTAAAACTTTGTCTACACACAATACCAGATAATGACAAAGCAAAAACAGTTACATTTTTTTGCAAATATAAAAAAACGAAATATCACATTTACAAAAATATTCAGACCCTTTTCTCAGTATTTTGGTGAAGCACCTTTGGCAGAAATTACCGCATTGAGTGTTCTTGAGTACGACGCTAACAGCTTGGCACACTTGTATTTGGGGAGTTTATCCTATTCTTCTCTGCAGATCCTTTCACGTTCAGTCAGGTTGGATGGGAACATAGCTGCACAGCTATTTTCAGGTCTCTCCAGAGATGTTCGATCGATCAGGTTCGAGTCTGGGCTCTGGCTGGGCCACTCAAGGACATTCAGAGACTTGTCCCGAAGCCACTCCTGCATTGTCCTGTTGGGAGGGGGAAAACTTCACCTCGGTCTGAGGTCCTGAGCAGGATTTCATCAACGATCTGGCTGGACTTTGCTTCGTTCATCTTTGCCTCGATGCTGACTAGTCTCCCAGTCCTTGCCGCTGAAAAACATCCCCACAGCATGATGCTGCCACCACCATGCTTCATTGTAGGGATGGTGCCAGGTTTCCTCCAGAAGTGATGCTTGGTATTCAAGCCAAAGAGTTCAATCTTGGTTTCATTAGACCAGAGAATCTTGTTTCTCATTGTCTGAGGGTCTTTTAGGTGCCTTTTGGCAAACTCCAAGCGGGCTGTCATATGCCTTTTACTAGAGGCCTGATTTTTGGAGTGCTGCAGAGATGGTGGTCCATCTCCACAGATAAACTCTGGAGCTCTGTCAGAGTGACCATCGGGTTCTTGGTCTCCCCCGTTTGGCCGGGCGGCCAGCTCTAGGAAGTATTGGTGGTTTCAAACTTCTTCCATTTAAGAATGGAGGCCACGGTGTTCTTGGGGACCTTCAATGCTGCACCTCGACACAATCCTGTCTCGGAACTCTACGGACATCTCCATTGACTTCATGGCTTGGTTTTTGCTCTGACATGCACGGTCAACTGTGGGACCTTATATAGACAGGTGTGTGCCTTTCCAAATCATGTCCAATCAATAAAATGTATCATAGGTGGACTCCAATCAAATTGTTGAAACATCAAGGAGGATCAATGGAAACAGGATGCACCTGAGCTCAATTGAGTCTCATAGCAAAAGGTTTTACTTATGTAAAGAAGGTATTTTTGTTTTTTATTTTGAATACATTTACAAAAATGTCTAACAACCTGTTTACACTTTGTCATTATGGGATATTGTGTCTAGATTGCGGAGGATTTTTATATATTTAATCCATTTTTAGAATAAGGCTGTAACGTAAAACTCAAGGGGTCTGAGAACTTTCCGAAGGCACAGTACATAGTGAACAGCAAGGAAACAGATTGTTACATTCACTTTATTGCTTTTGGCTCTGACTCTACATAGACTGTAGTTATGATAGATGGGAAGTTTAAATAATGTTTTCATATGCACTGTACAAGTGTATCTGTCTGAATTTATGGATCTTTTTCCAACTCTGCTTTAGTCTATTTGTGTATTTCAGTTGTGTCCACAAAGTCTTGGCAATAAAGTAGGCTCTTCACTAGTATTTTCCCTCTCTTGTCCTTATTCTCATCTCAGTAACACCCATCAACAATGGAATTATGTGTGTGTTTGATAGTTAGAGAGAGGAAAGTGTAATTCAGAGTCCACAGACGAGACAGCCCCATTGTTATTTTGTTGTTGTTGTACTTTTACCCCTCTTTCTCCCCAATTTCGTGATATCCAATTGGTAGTTACAGTCTTGTCCAATCGCTGCAATTCCCCTAAGTTCCGACGTCAGCTTGCAGACGCCTGGCCCACAACAAGGAGTCGCTAGAGTGCGATGGGACAAGGAAATCCCTGCCAGCCAAACCCTCCCCTAACCCAGATGACGCTGGACCAATTGTGTGCCGCCTCATGGGTCTCCCAGTCACGGCCGCCTGTGACACAGCCTGGGATCAAACACAGGTCTGTAGTGACGCCTCAAGCAATGCGATGCAGTGCCTTAGACTGCTGCGCCAATCGGGAGGTCTCATTGTGACATAGCTACTCGGCTCCATCGTCCGCAGGGTACGCACAGTCCAAATATTAACAAGATAGATTTATTTACAAAGATACCATTAGTTAGAATCAAAATTAACATAAAAAAAGCACATTAAGGGGAATGTTGTAAAGTAACACAACACCCATTCTCTCTGAATGAGACATTTGTCAAACATTTTCAGAACACATAATCCTCGTCATGTATAACTGACAAATGTCCATTGAAGCGTTCTGAAAGGTTTGACTTGGGTTGCGTCCCGATTCTCCACCCTTCTCCCAAAGTGTTTACTTGCACACTACAATTTAAAATAATGGATTTGAAAGCAGTGGATTCATGTAAGCATTGGCTGTAGGGAGTTTCCACCCTTGTTGAATCCATGACAGGCAAGTGCACACTTCAGGAAAAAAGGTGAAGAATTGGGACTCACCTTGCTCTCAGGTAGTGATGTCATTGATGGAAGTGCTGCTGTTTTGACTTCTCCACTGTAGAATCTGTTTAGAGAGTCTTTCCACCTCTGTCACCTGGGCTAGGAGCTGAGCTATGCCATTGTTCTGAGAAAGAGAGAGTACAATGTATAAAATTAACATGAACAATCACAGTACAGTATTAACAATAACATGGGCCATTCTGGCTCAGACAATGCTTACTTACTACCATTAGCTAGTATAAATTCAACAACCTGAAAAGTGTTATTATTCTGGGGTAAGGGGTAGGCTTGTAAAATAGAGGATAAAAAGGGGTCAAGAGGAAGATACTGTACAAAACGTAGCTACATGCATTCTACTGAACACAATCCATGGCAGAGTTTAGGACTTGCAATACATCTGGCCTGGGGATAGGGTTTTGACTGAAAGAACTCACCAGATTGCTCATGGAATCATCAATGGTGGGAATAGAACGAACAGTGCTTATCTTTGCCTCCAAGTTCTCAATGAAGTCCACCACCATCCTCATGACCTCCACCACATATCTATAAAACAGGACCATCATTCCTCTGTTAACTGGGAGAATACAATTCAAAAAGGTACACTCAGCAATATAACATCACAAAAAACATCAGGGCATCTTCCTGTGTACAGAATTCAAGAATATTGTAAACACAGTGTTGTCAGTGCATGCAAAAATAAAAGGTAGCTCACCTGTGAAGATCTGCCTCTACGGGCAGGTTAGTCTGACACAGTGGTTTCATCAGTCTTCGGCGCAGGCTTGCCTGTTCTCTCAGCACATCTTGCAGATGGGAGGTGAATTGCTGCAATGATGTAAACCTTTGACCTATAAGAAACACATTCAATTATTAATTTATGACCAGACAATTACATCAAAGTCTGGCTGTCCCTCCAAACATTAAACATGTTTGTATCTGACAATGTTGCTACCTACTACCTCAAGACACCACAAAGGAAAAGTACCACATCCCCACTTACTCAAATAAAATTTGTGAGTGACATCTGCGCTTTCTTTTTCCAACTTCAACAACTCCATTTCTAGATTGATCTAAAACAAATAGAACTAAGTTAGGTAAATGCATATCTCTGCATCAAACAGGACAGGTGTCTGGCACCAAACCAGGATTGTAGTCACTAGGCACCAAATGGAAGAAAACGGACTGGAACGGGGAGGGACTACCTGAACATGTCCAATAAACTTGTTTTCTTGCTAAATGTATTGCTATTATGTGCACTAATTAATACAAGAATACCTGTTTGTAACGTTACCTTGTCAAGCTCCCGTTCCATAGTGATGAGCTGTTCAGCTTCCAGGAGATGTGGGGAAAAGACGTGGGGTTCTCTAGGGACAGAATCAACATCCTCCTGTAAGGAAAGAGACTCTTAGTGTGATGGCCTAGGATATCGGTAGAAAAGCAACTACAGTGCATTCGGAAAGTATTCAGACCTTCACTTTTTCCACATTGTTCCATTACAGCCTTATTCTATAATGACAAAGCATACCGTTTTTTATTACTATTATTATTTTTTTTTTTACAAATATCATATTTACATGAGTATTCAGACCCTTTACTCAGTACTTTGTTGAAGCACCTTTGGCAGCGATTACAGCCGCCTCGAGTCTTCTTGGGTATGACGCTACAAGCTTGGTGCACCTGTATTTGGGGAGTTTCTCCCATTCTTCTCTGCAGAGCCTCTCAAGCTCTGTCAGGTTGGATGGGGAGCGTTACTGCACAGCTATTTTCAAGTCTCTCCAGAGATGTTTGATCGAGTTCAAGTCCGGGCTTTGGCTGGGCCACTCAAGGACATTCAAAGACTTGTCCCGATATACAGTGCCTTGCGAAAGTATTCGGCCCCCTTGAACTTTGCGACCTTTGCCACATTTCAGGCTTCAAACATAAAGATATAAAACTGTATTTGTTTGTGAAGAATCAACAACAAGTGGGACACAATCATGAAGTGGAACGACATTTATTGGATATTTCCAACTTTTTTAACAAATCAAAAACTGAAAAATTGGGCGTGCAAAATTATTCAGCCCCCTTAAGTTAATACTTTGTAGCGCCACCTTTTGCTGCGATTACAGCTGTAAGTCGCCTGGGGTATGTCTCTATCAGTTTTGCACATCGAGAGACTGACATTTTTTCCCATTCCTCCTTGCAAAACAGCTCGAGCTCAGTGAGGTTGGATGGAGAGCATTTGTGAACAGCAGTTTTCAGTTCTTTCCACAGATTCTCAATTGGATTCAGGTCTGGACTTTGACTTGGCCATTCTAACACCTGGATATGTTTATTTTTAAACCATTCCATTGTAGATTTTGCTTTATGGTTTGGATCATTGTCTTGTTGGAAGACAAATCTCCGTCCCAGTCTCAGGTCTTTTGCAGACTCCATCAGGTTTTCTTCCAGAATGGTCCTGTATTTGGCTCCATCCATCTTCCCATCAATTTTAACCATCTTCCCTGTCCCTGCTGAAGAAAAGCAGGCCCAAACCATGATGCTGCCACCACCATGTTTGACAGTGGGGATGGTGTGTTCAGGCTGATGAGCTGTGTTGCTTTTACGCCAAACATAACGTTTTGCATTGTTGCCAAAAAGTTCAATTTTGGTTTCATCTGACCAGAGCACCTTCTTCCACATGTTTGGTGTGTCTCCCAGGTGGCTTGTGGCAAACTTTAAACAACACTTTTTATGGATATCTTTAAGAAATGGCTTTCTTCTTGCCACTCTTCCATAAAGGCCAGATTTGTGCAATATACAACTGATTGTTGTCCTATGGACAGAGTCTCCCACCTCAGCTGTAGACCTCTGCAGTTCATCCAGAGTGATCATGGGACTCTTGGCTGCATCTCTGATCAGTCTTCTCCTTGTATGAGCTGAAAGTTTAGAGGGACGGCAGGTCTTGGTAGATTTGCAGTGGTCTGATACTCCTTCCATTTCAATAATCGCTTGCACAGTGCTCCTTGGCATGTTTAAAGCTTGGGAAATCTTTTTGTATCCAAATCCGGCTTTAAACTTCTTCACAACAGTATCTCGGACCTGCCTGGTGTGTTCCTTGTTCTTCATGATGCTCTCTGCGCTTTCAACGGACCTCTGAGACTATCACAGTGCAGGTGCATTTATACGGAGACTTGATTACACACAGGTGGATTGTATTTATCATCATTAGTCATTTAGGTCAACATTGGATCATTCAGAGATCCTCACTGAACTTCTGGAGAGAGTTTGCTGCACTGAAAGTAAAGGGGCTGAATAATTTTGCACGCCCAATTTTTCAGTTTTTGATTTGTTAAAAAAGTTTGAAATATCCAATAAATGTCGTTCCACTTCATGATTGTGTCCCACTTGTTGTTGATTCTTCACAAAAAAATACAGTTTTATATCTTTATGTTTGAAGCCTGAAATGTGGCAAAAGGTCGCAAAGTTCAAGGGGGCCGAATACTTTCGCAAGGCACTGTAACTCCTGCATTGTCTTGGCTGTGTGCTTTGGGTCATTGTCCTGTTGGAAAGTGAAGTGAGCCCTCAGTCTGAGATCCTGAGCGCTCTGGAGCAGGTTTTCATTGAGGAGTGCTCTGTACTTTGCTTCGTTCATCTTGATCCTGACTAGTCTCTCAGTCCCTGCCGCTGAAAGACATCCCCACAGCATGATGCTGCCACCACCATGCTTCACCTTAGGAATGGTATTGGCCAGGTGATGAGCGGTGCCTGGTTTCCTCCAGATGTGAGGCTTGGCATTCAGGCCAAAGAGTTCAATCTTGGTTTCATTAGACCAGAGAATCTTGTTCCTCAAATCAAACCTTATTTGTCACATGCGCCAAATACAAAAAGTATAGACTTTACTGTGAAAATGGTCTGAGAGCCCTTTAGGTGCCTTGTGGCAAACTCCAAGTGGGCTGTCATGGGCCTTTTACTGGAGTGGCTTCCATCGGGCAATTCTACCATAAAGAATTGGTGGAGTGCTCTGGAGCTCTGTCAGTCCTATCGAGTCTCATAGCAAAGGGTCTGAATACTTATGTAAATAAGGTAATAAAACGTGAAAAAAAAAATCTAAAACCCGCTTTTGTCATTATGGCGTAGTGTGTGTGGATTGATGAGGAAAAATAAGGCTGTAACGTAACACAATGTGGAAAAAGTGAAGAGGACCGAATACTTTCCAAATGCACTGCATACACTCTTCTTCAAGGGTACCCAAACAACCCTTCTAGAGATGGCAACATTCTCAAATAATTCTGCTCCAAAAATATTATCTAATTAAGCTATAAGGCCTAAGGAGGTTTGGTATATGGCCAATACACCACAGCCAAGGGCTGTTCTTATGTATGATGCAACGCGGAGTGCATGGATACAGCCCTTAACCGTGGTATATTGGCCATATACCACAACCCCCTGAGGTGCCTTATCACTATTATAAACTGGTTACCAATGTAATTAGAGCAGTAAAAATACATGTGTCATAAACGTGGTATACAGTCTGATATACCACTGCTGTCAGCCAATCAGCATTCAGGGTTCGAACCACCCAGTTTATAATCTCTGTTATACCAAGGTGTAGGTGTGTTTTGCACCAGGTGAAAGTTGATTGCATTCATTTTGGGTCCTGGTAGTATATGATGGGAAGTTAAGATATTTTTACTGACTCTGATATTTGACTCATTCAGTCAAAAGAACAAATCTTTCGACTAATTTTGTTCATTTGAGTCAGTTATGCCCAGAGCACGCATGACCCCCTGCCCATGAACGATGAACATAAAACTCGAGAGGCATGATTCTACAAGCCTCTCGTTTATGTATTTTAACAAAGGTGGCTTATTGGAGCTGTCATTTGTGACTGAGACTCGTAAACGTGTTTAAACAATGCACATGTGTTGATTGCTAGGCATACCAATAAGATTGTATTGATACTTTTGAAACGAGGTCTAGTTGGGGTGGGTATAATTTGTGGAACGTTCCAACAGGAATCTGTTCCAAAAACGTAAAGTACAAGGTTGCCAACAAACAACGCATACAAAGTAGCATGATCAATTCACCTAGCTGCCGAATAGGCATAAACTCGCCACGTAGTTTCTTCTTCACGTTTGTCCATTGGCTACCAGAGTGAGGACAGACATTTTTCGGAATAAACGTGGTGAGTGAAACACTTTGAAATAGCACACTTCCTACCCGGTATCTTATTCCGCCGCGATACAACTTTGTTTTGGTTGTTTGTTGGCAACCTTGTTATTTACGAAGTTTTTGGAACAAATTCCTGTTGGAACGTTCCACAAATTATACCCACCTGTCTAGCTGTGGCCGCAACCAGACTAGATTGTGAACGACTCTTTGCGGAATGTATTTGTTGACTGCAGTGAGAGTGATAAGCAGCGCAAAGTCTTTTGCGAACTGCAGGCCCCCAACGATTAGTTCTCGAGTTCGAGTCTGTGTCGATAACATTCCATAATAAATTAATTACATTCACTCTTGCCCGATGAATTAGTTAAAAACACTCCTGCTCGGCATGCACTCACCTGGGAAATAACACCCGAGGCGACGCATCTGGTCAAAAGACTTGCAACTGGTGTCACTGAATATGGAGCAATGTCCCACGGATTCATTCGTAAGAGCGGTGGGGTCAACCTTGGAAAATATGTAGCTGTAAAAAAGCAAAGATTCGTACTCAATATAACAAGCGAATCTTAGTTAGCTAGCTAACGTTATATAGAACGTGGCTAGTTAGTGTCCATTAACGTTACACACTCGGATTCGCAGAGGCTAGCAATGTTGTGCTAGCTAACGTTACTGTTAGCTAACTGAGAAAGCAACGTTTGTCTACGTTAAGATAGAAAACCTAATTTTACCACATTCCCACAACTACTAGTTTAGTATATAGTTACCCATATACACCAACATTTTACAGTGTAAGTCCATTTGTCTTACCAATTTTCGACCAAATATTTATTTTCAAATTTAGCCCGCGGATGTTGTTCCTTTGGTGAAGAAATTACTTCCGGACTTCCCGCTCTAACTTTACTGTAGTGATGTGCAGTTCACGAACGATTCGTTATTTTTGAACGACTCCTTTTACTGACTCGCTCATTTTAGTCGTTCGTTTGACCTGAGTTTGCTAGATGATACGCTCCTCCGGCAGTGGCTACAGAGATGGTCTCCCGACTATGGCATATGTTTTGAACTAATTGATCGGGCATGGTGCAAGAGTGAATGTAATTAATGTATTGAATGTTATGGACACAGCCTCGAACTCGAACTAATCGTTGTGGGCCTGCAGTTCGAGAAAGCCCATTGCGCTGCTTATCACCATCAAGCAATGCTTTCCGCCAAGAGTTGTTAACAATCTAGTCTGGTTGCGGCCTCTAGACTCGTTTCAAATGTATGAAGACAATCGTATCTGTATGCCTAGCAATCAAAAATATGCATTATTTAAACACGTTTACAAGTCTGTCACAAATGACAGCTCCAATAAGCCACCTATGTTGAAAGACGTAAACGAGAGGCTTGTAGAACCATGCCTCTCGAGTTTTAAGTTCATCGTTCGCAGATAAGGGGTCATGCGTGCTCTGGGCATAACTGACTCAAATGAAGAAAATGAGTCGAAAGATTAATTGTTTTGACTGAACGAGTCGAAACGATCCGAACTTCCCATCACATTGCTGCCAATACACAGAGCCGGCAAATGTGGGTCAGTTCGTGTAAAAGAGACGGCTCATTTAGCTCCCAAAAGGCTCTTTGTTCAAAATGCTTAACAATTAGTGCTGAGCTATTAACCAATATTTCGCTTTTTTGGTTATTAAACAACTCATTTACCGACTTCTGTTCAATTACTTGAATTCCATTTATTTTTTTTATATGTGATCCCGACGTGCCGTTTCTCTAAAGAGAAATCAAGTCAAGAACTCTAGTTTCCATTAAGCGAATATTCAACCTAGTTCAGCGCAGAAATGTAGTAATTAAGCATAATCCGTTGCGCCATTGTTTCCGGCTAAAGAGATTTAGACAACGCGAAGCGAGAGGTTTCACTCGCCAAAATTAGTCCAAAATAAACCCAATGCGTTTCTATGGGTTTATTTTGGACCTGAGCTTGTCGCCTGCCTTCCGCTTTTGGGACACCGACTCCCATTGTTAGACATGATCGTCTCGTCATTGTTCACAGATCTCTGGACTGATACACATTTACGCCTGCTAAAATCTGTAAAATACACACGAGAGGTGAATTTAGCCTACACAACAGAACGACGAGAGGTACAGACAGATCGTGAAAGTATACCTTATCTACTTTGAAGAACTAGTAACAAAAATAATAGTCAGACAGCTCTGCAGTACAATAGGCAGGCTAGCTAAATAGGATGATTAAAGACAGTATTTCCATGTTTTATTTAATCATTTAACCAGGCAATTCAATTAAGAACAAATTCTTATTTACAATGACGGCCTACCAAAAGGCCTCCTGCAGGGATGGGGTCTTGGATTAAAATATATATGACAAAACGCACATCAAGACAAAAGACAACACTACATAAAGAGAGACCTAAGACAACAACATAGCAAGGCAGCAACACAACACAACATGGCAGCAGCACAACATGGTATCAGCACAAAACATGGTACAAACATTATTGGGCACAGACAACCGCAAGAAGGTAGAGACAACAATACATCACCCAAAGCAGCCACAACTGTCAGTAAGAGTGTCCATGATTGAGTCTTTGAATGAAAAGACTGTCCAGTTTGAGTGTTTGTTGCAGCTCATTCCAGTCGCTAGCTGCAGCGAACTGAGAAGACAAGCGACCCAGGGATGAATGTGTGCTTTGGGGACCTTTAACAGAATGTGACTGTCAGAACAGGTGTTGTATGTGGAGGATGAGGGCTGTGAGGCCATAAGAGGGTTTTTATAAATAAGCATCAACCAGTGGGTCTTGCAACGGGTATACAGAGATGACCCGTTTACAGAGGACTACGGTGAAATGATGTGTCCTATAAGGAGCATTGGTGGCAAATCTGATGGCCGAATGGTAAAGAACATCTAGCCGCTCGAGAGCACCCCTACCTGCCAATCTATTAATGACATCTATGTAATCTAGCATGGGTAGGATGGTCATCTGAATCAGGGTTAGTTTGGCAGCTGGGGTGAAAGAGTAGCGATTACGATAGAGGAAACAAAGTCTAGATTTAACTTTGGCCTGCGATTTGATATGTGCTGAGAGAAGGACAGTGTACCGTCTAGCCATACTTCCAAGTACTTTTATGAAGTGACTACCTCAAACTCTAAACCTTCAGAGGTAGTATTCACACCTGTAGGGAGAGGGGCATTCTTCTTATCAAACCACATGACCTTTGTTTTGGAGGTGTTCAGAACAAGGTTAAGGGTAGAGAAAGCTTGTTGGACACTAAGAAAGCGTTGTTGTAGAGCATTTAACATAAAATCCGGGGAGGGACCAGCTGAGTATAAGACTATCATCTGCATATAAATGGATGAGAGAGCTTCCTACTGCCTGAGCTATGTTGTTGATGTAAATTGAAAAGAGTGTGGGGCCTAGGATTGAGCCTTGGGGTACTCCCTTGGTGACAGACAGTGGTTGAGACAGCAGATGTTTTGACTCAGGGATGCAAACTAGTCACCTTTCGGCGGAATTCGCCGAAATTGGCATTGTTAATTATCTTGCTAGCTGGATCGAATTATCCATTAGAAAACTGTTGAGCAGCATTAGCCAATTTAGCTGATCAAATAATTGAGTTTAAAGTTAGGCAGCTAGTTAACATTACAACATCAGATGAGCTAACATTAATAACCTAACCAATTCGCTATAGTATTAACTGGTATACGACTCCTTGCCATTCCTCAAGTTCTAAACTTTAGTTGCTTACTGGACCCTGGCAATCTATGTGAAATGTTAACTAGCTAATGAACTAACTACTATATATGAACTAATATTTTCCCTCTACAGTATGTGGTTAATTTTAAGAATGAGAGAATTAGGTGAAAATGAGGCATTGCTTGTTTAACAAGTGGATTCAGGGATTAAATGTAACGTTAGCTGGAACTGGGCCTAGCTTAAACTGGATGTCACTACAAGCATTTCACTACACTTACAATAACATCTGATAACCATGTGTTTGTGACCAATACAATTTTATTTGAGATGAAAGGAACACCACACACTTTTCCTCTTTCTCACTTTTTCAACACAGTGGATAAAATGGGGTATGCCAGGTGTACTCTCTGCCTGAAAGAGATCAATTATGCCAACAACGGGTCTCATGCTCTGCTGCTGACACATTGTAGAACAGATGTCCACAGGCAGAAAGTGTACAATGTAATAAGACATTGCTTTTGTTGTGTTGAACTTGACACAGAGTAACACGTGTGTGTGAGTGAGGAAGATTATTACATTTTTTAGTGAATGTTTCAGTGAACATTTTTTTTTTTTGGTGCACTTGATCGATGTCTACTATAGTGCCCACTATAATAGAGCAAAAATAAATGCCTGTTTCATTCTATTTCTACTTTAAGATGTTTTTTCCCCAAGTGCAATATTTAGAAAATGAAAATATCCAACAAGTGTTCTATTATGTTTTCATTTAACTAAGTCAGTTAAGAACAAATTCTTATTTCCGGGGAACAGTGGGTTAACTGCCTTGTTCAGGGGAAGAACAACAGATTTTTACTTTGTCAGCTCTGGGATTTGATCCATGGCAGTTTAGGGATCCGATCCAGCAACCTTTCAGTTACTGGCCCAACGCTCTAACCACTAGGCTACTTCATGTCCCTATTATAAAGGCTGTCGTGGCTAACTGTAATATTAGTGTATTGTTTTTTTTCTCTGGACTTGTCATTTGCAGTAAAGTCTAGGCAACAAATAACATTGGATTGGTTTTCTTAAATTTTTTAGCTGCGAGTTAGGTTCACATTAACCACTTTTTATTTTGCACACAGAGACTGATCATGTAGATCATATCATTTGTTGTTTAATTAGTTAAAACCTGCATTTCAAGAAAGGATCCAGCCTGTCATAAGAAATTAGCATTTTAAAGCTGATATATAAAAAATAAAAATGTTATCCCTCATAGCAGGGATTTTTTTTTGCATGTTTCAGTGTAAAAAAAAAAAAGTATCACCTTTTTGGGCCCTCACCAGTTTGCATCCCTGCTTTATACACTGCACTCTTTGAGGGGGGTAGTTAGCAAACCAGGCCAAAGATCCCTTCATAGACACCAATACTCCGCTGGCCCACAATAATAGAATGGTTTACCGTATCAAAAGCTTTGGCCAAGTCAATAATAATAGCATCACAACATTGCTTAGAATCAAGGGCAATAGCGACATCATTGAGGACCTTTAAGGTTGCAGTGACACATCCATAACCTGAGTATTGGGTAGTACAATATGGGGAGCACATAATGTTAGATTATCTGACTGCTACTGCCTGAGCAGAGATGATTACTTTAAGGAATTAAATATAATATACACAACTTATATTTTTATTTCATATTTTTCTATTGATGTCTACCTGACAGAGACAATGGAATATTTTCAATGCTTTGGCAATGAATGTTCACTATTTCTGGTTTAGGAATTCCTAAAATCACTGTAACGTCATTATTTCATAAAATAATCCAACTGAAATCGGATAATTTTTTAATAGTCAAATATAAACCGACCTCAAAAAAACAATAAACCCTCTGCAATATTAAACATCGACCTAGAAGTTCTAGACCCACGAAGAAAATGAAAATATCCAATGTATGTCAGATCGTGAAATTCGCGTTCAAATACTTTTCTTACTGACCAAATTATTCGATTTTTTTTACGCAATACAAAAAAAAAGAAAATTCAGCGTGGACCAGATTGACGCGCTCCCCATTATTTATTGTTCATGCAGTCAGGATACACCCTCTATAGATAATTATTGTGTAATTTATCTGCAGCAAAAAAGAAATTGCTCAAAAAGCAGTAGTACCAGTATGCAAATCAGAGCCGAATGAATGGCTTTCTTACGGATGCATCCAAAAGATCCGTTCACGAACGACCCACCACTACAAACTGCTGGCTTCCCAGCGACATGTTTGTTGTTCGAGATGCAGGATTAGCTACAGTATGTCCTAGGCGACTAGCTAATTGTTTAGGTTTGACTAGTCCAACAATCCTCATAGTTATATGTTCCTAATATGTTAGTTACCATTTGCAGATACGTAATTTACTGCACGAGGAGGACTTCAAATCAGCCCGCAAGGTAAGTAACGTTATCAGTTAGCTAACTACTGTAAACAAATCCCAGTTGGTCTTACTCGCTAGCTATGCTAACAGTATCCTCCAAATATTTACCATAATTTGGGAAAATTGTATTTGAAAGTACAGATAACGTTATTACCCTTTGCTAATAGCCATAGTACTTCTAAAGTCAATAATTTGCATGAACGTCTCAAAGTTTGCCTTGGACAGTCAGTAGTAAGATAGCTAGCAGCAATGGCTAACCAACTTCTGACCTCATTGTCCTTTCCTTGCTTGTCAGCTAATGCCTAATGGCCTACAGCCGTGATGAATACAAAATCAATTATCTCTTTCAGGGGCCACACTGAAAACCAAGTAGCAGGCAGACCCACATTATCTGGCACCACCATCATAATAATAGGTTAGATAATTACAAGTGTGTGACTTACTGTCGAGTTGAAGACCATCACTTCGGAGGACCGCATCACCAGGTAACTACAACAAAGATGGGGAACAATGCAATCAAAGCCCATTTGGAGAACTCACAGAAGACTGGGATCTTTCAGCTGACAGGGAAAGGTCTTCCCGAGGTAACAGTCATATACACACACACACACAGAGCACATCCTATAGTCTGACTGTTAAAATGTCCACACTCCACAAAAGCCTTATAACGGTTTGTTTTATTTAGCTGAATTCCATTCAGTTGTGGTTTTTGTCTTGGACGGTTTGAAAGTATGTATTTTTTTGCCGCTAATGTATTTCAGTTCCCAGAGGAGCTCCAGAGGTTGACTGGAAACCTGCGGACTGTAGATCTGTCCTCCAACAAGATCGAAGTGCTACCTGCTGCCATAGGAAACTTCCTTCAGATGAAGAGTCTGACTTTAAACTGTAATAAACTCAGTAAGTGGTTGTTGCATCCTCAACGTTACCGTCTGTCATACGACAGCATCTGTTGACAAATTTTCGAAACTTTGCTTTTACTGAATAATGAATGACCATTACTGGCATTGATTATTTATGTGCGTTCATCTGCTTCAATCAATCTCTTTAGCTAGGCTATGTATTAAGTGTGTGTGTGTGTGTGTGTGTGTGTGTGTGTGTGTGTGTGTGTGTGTGTGTGTGTGTGTGTGTGTGTGTGTGTGTGTGTGTGTGTGTGTGTGTGTGTGTGTACACAGCAAGTCTCCCAGATGAAATTGGAAAGCTGAAGAAACTAGAGACTCTTTTGCTGAACGGGAACCACCTGACGCAGCTCCCTATCACTGTAGGACAGCTGAAAGCGTTGCGCACCCTCAGCCTGTCAGGGAACAAATTCCGGGAGTTTCCTGCTGGCCTTGGCTCCCTAAGACACCTGGACGTTCTGGACCTGTCCAGGAACCACATCCAGGCGGTGCCTGCTGAGGTGGCGGCCTTGCAGGCCATTGAGATCAATCTCAACCAGAACCAGGTAATCAGGTGTTTATTGGTGCATCTCAAATAGCACCATATTTATTCAATCAATCACATTTATTTATAAAGCCCTTTTTACATCAGCCAATGTCACAAAGTTCTGTACAGAAACCCAGCCTAAAACCCCAAACAGCAAGCAATGCAGATGTAGAAGCACGGTGGCTAGGAAAAACTCCCTTAAGTCTAGAACCTAGAGAGGAACCAGGCTCTGAGGGGTGGCCAGTCCTCTTTGGCTGTTCCGGGTGGAGATTATAATAGAAAATGGCCAAGATGTTCAAATGTTCATAGATGACCAGCCGGGTCAGATAATAATAATCACAGTGGTTGAAGAGGGTGCAACTGGTCAGCACCTCAGGAGTAAATGTCAGTTGACTTTTCATAGCCGATCATTCAGAGTTAGAGACAGCAGGTGCAGTAGAGAGAGAGTCCAAAACAGCAGGTCTGGGACAAGGTAGCACGTCCAGTGAACAGGTCAGGGTTCCATAACCACAGGCACAACAGTTGAAACTGGAGCAGCAGCATGACCAGGTGAACTGGGGACAGCAAGGAGTCATCAGGCCAGGTTGTCCTGAGACATGGTCCTAGGGTTTATCTCCTCGTGAGTGAGAAATAAATAAATATATACACTTAAATTCATAAATATTGGAGGCTGAGACAGGAGGGGTCGGGAGACACTGGCCCTGCCCGACGATACTACCGGACCAAACAGGCAGCACATAACCCCACCCACTTTGCCAAAGCACAGCCTCCACACCACTAGAGGGATATCTTCAACCACCAACCTTACTACCCTGAGACAAGGCAGAGTATAGCCCTCGAAGATCTCCTCCACGGCATGAACCCGAGGGGGGTGCCAACCCGGATAGGAAGATCACCTCAGTGGCTCAACCCACTCAAGTGACGCACCCCTCCTAGGGACAGCATGGAAGAGCACCAGTAAGCCAGTGACTCAGCCCCCGTAATAGGGTTAGAGACAGAATCCCAGTGGAGAGAGGGGAACCGGCCAGACAGACAGCAAGAGTGGTTCGTCGCTCCAGTGCCTTTCCCTTCACCTTCACACTCCTGGGCCAGACTACACTCAATCATAGGACCTACTGAAGAGATGAGTCTTCAATAAAGACTTAAAGGTCAAGACTGGGTCTGCATCTCTCACATGGATTGGCAGATCATTCCATAAAAATTCATCTCTATAGGAGAAAGCCCTGCCTCCAGCTGTTTGCTTAAAAATTCTAGGGACAGTAAGGAGGCCTGCATCTTGTGACTGTAGCGTACGTGTAGGTATGGATCAAATCGGACAGATGGGTAGGAGCAAACCCATGTAATGCTTTGTAGGTCAGCAGTAAAACCTTGAAATCAGCCCTAGCCTTAACATGAAGCCAGTGTAGAGGCTAGCACTGGAGTAATATGATCACATTTTTTGGTTCTAGTCAAGATTCTAGCAGCTGTGTTTAGCACTAACTGAAGTTTATTCTGTGCTTTATCTGGGTAGCCCGGAAGGTAGAGCATTGCAGTAGTCTAATCTAGAAGTGACAAAAGCATGGATTAATTTTTCTGCATCATTTTTGGACAAAGTTTCAGATTTTTGCTATGTTACGAAGATGGAAAAAAGCTGTCCTTGAAATATTCTTGATATGTTCGTCTAAATAGAGATCAGGGTCCAGAGTAATGCCGAGGTCTTTCACAGTTTTATTTGAGATGACTGTACAACCATCAAGATTAATTGTCAGATCCAACAGAAGATCTTTGTTTCTTGGGACCTAGAACTAGCATCTCTGTTTTGTCCGAGTTTAAAAGTACAACATTTGCCGCCATCCACTTCCTTATGTCTGAAACACAGGCTTCCAAGGAATGCAATTTTGGGGCTTCACCATGTTTCATCGAAATGTACAGCTGTGTATTCCCTACATTTACATTTTAGTCATTTAGCAGACACTCTTACCAGAGTGACTTATAGTTACTGTATTTATCTTAAGACAGACAAATATCTCAGTCATAGTAAGTACATTTTTCCTCAATTAACTTGCTATCAGCAAAGTCAGTGCTAGTACGGGGGGGATCAGGTGCGAAGTTCACAAAAGGAGATGAGGGGTGCTTTGAGATTATTTAAGACACTATTTGAAGAGGTAGGGTTTCACGTTTTCAGAAGATGGGCAGTGAGTCTGCTGTCAGACCAAGGTATCGGAGGTGGCAGAATGGAGTACTCTGGGTTTGAGCATAGCCTGAAGGTAGGGAGAGGCTGTTCCTCTTGCTGCTCCGTAGGCAATTACCATGGTCTTGTAGTGGATGCGAGCTTCAACTGGAAGCCAGTGTAGTATGCGGAGGAGCGGGAGAACTTGGGAAGGTTGAACACCAGGTGGGTTGCGGCGTTCTGGATAAGTTTCAGGGGTTAGATGGCACAAGCTGGGAGCCCAGCCAACAGCGAGTTGCCTTAGTCCAGGCGGGAGATAACAAGTACCAGGATTAAGACCTGCGCCACTTCCTGTGTGAGGTAGGGTTATACTATACGGATGTTGTAGAGCATGAACCTGCAGGAGCGATTTACTGCTTTGATGTTTGCAGAGAATGTCAGGGTGTTGTCCAGGGTCACGCAAAGGTTCTTTGCATTCTGGGAGGGGGACAGCGTGGAGTTGTTAACCGGGATGGAGAAGTCTTGGACCGGGCAGGCCTTCCACCGGGGGGGAAGAGCAGCAGCTCTGTCTTGTTGGGGTGGAAGGGCTGACATCCAAGCTAAAATATCTGCCAGGCACGCAGAGATGCGTGTCACCACTTGGGTGTCAGACGGGGGAAGGAGAAAAGTAGTTGAGTGTCATCTGTATAGCAATGATAAGAAGGACCATGTGAGGATTTGACGGAGCCGACTGACTTGGTGTATAGAGAGAAGAGGAGAGTGCCTAGAACCAAGACCTGGGAGACACCAGTAGTGAGAGTACGTTGTGCAGACACAGATCCTCTCCATGTCACCTGGTAGGCGCGGCCTACCAGGATCTGATGGTTCACAGTATTAAAGGCACTGTGAAGCATCAAACGGAGAGAGTCCGCTTTGGCAGTGTGGAGAGCCTCCGTGACCTGGAGAAGAGCAGTCTTGGTTGATGTACCCGTCTTGAACTGGTTAAGGTCAAGAAGATCGTTCTGAGAGGGATACCGAGATGGTTTATCAGGCGGCACTTCGAAAAATAAGAAAGTGATTCCGGTCTGTAGTTTTTGATGTCAGAGGGGTTGAGTGTTAGTTTCTTGAGGAAGTGAGGGATTTTGAAGTCAGAGGGGACGCAGCCAGTAGTCAGGGATGAGGAATGGGAGACGGTCTCTAGAGATGGTCTGGAGGAGGGGATGGGGCCAAGTGGGCAGGTTGTTGTCAGGCTGCCAGACTTCACAAGTTGCAGGATTTCATCTGGAGAGAGAGGGGAGAGAGATCAAGGTATAAGGTTCTGTGTGAGTGGGACCGGTGGACTCAATAGGCTGAGTGAATGAGGAGCGGATGTCGTCTACCTACTTTTCAAAGTGGTTGACAAAGTTGTCCGCGTAGAGAGAGGGGGTGGATGATTAAGGAGTGGGGAGAAGGTGGAAAATAGTTTCCTAGGGTTAGAGGCAGAAGCTTGACATTTTGAGTGACATAAGTGCCTTTAGCAGCTAATAGATATAGTGCACCAATTTTAACCAGGTACCTAATCTACAGTACCAGTCAAAAGTTTGGACATACCTACTCATTCTGGGGTTTTTCTTTATTTTTGACTATTTTCCACATTGTGGAATTTGTCACATGTGGCAGGGCCTGCAAACTATTACAGGCTGCAAAGGGAAGCACAGCCGCGAGCTGCCCAGTGACACGAGCCTACCAGACGAGCTAAATCGCTTCAAGGCAAGAAACACTGAGGCATGAGAGCATCAGCTGTTCCGGACGACTGTGTGATCAGCCGGCGTGAGTCAGACTTTTAAACAGGTAAACATTCACAAGGCCGCTGGGCCAGATGGATTACCAGGACGTGTGCTCCGGGAATGTGCTGACCAACTGGCATGTGTCTTTACTGACATTTTCAACATGTCCCTGATTGAGTCTGTAATACCAACGTGCTTCAAGCAGACCACCATATTCCCTGTGCCCAGAGCACTAAGGTAACCTGCCTAAATGACTACAGACCCGTAGCACTCTCGTCCGTAGCCATGAAGTGCTTTGAAAGGCTGGTAATGGCTCACATCAACACCATTATCCCAGAATGGTCCAAACACACCAAGACAGTCATGAAGAGGGCATGACAAAACCTTTTCTCCCTCAGGAGACTGAAAAGATTTGGCATGGGTCCTCAGATCCTCAAAGGTTTCTACAGCTGCACCATCGAGAGCATCCTGACTGGTTGCATCACTGCCTGGTACGGTAACTGCTTGGCCTCCGACCGCAAGGCACTACAGGGGATAGTGCGTACGGCCCAGTACATTACAGGGGCTAAGCTGCCTGCCATCCAGGACCTCTACACCAGGTGATGTCAGAGGAAGGCCCTAAAAATGGTCAAAGACCCCAGTCATAGACTGTTCTCTCTGCTACCGCATGGCTAGCGGTACCGGAGCACCAAGTCGAGTACCAAAACGCTTCTCAACAGCTTTTACCCCCAAGCCATAAACCTCCTGAACAGATAATCAAATGGCTACCCGGACTATTTGCTTGTTGTCCAGCCCCCCTCGCCAACTCATCTTTTACGCTGCTGCTACTCTGTTTATCATCTATGCGTAGTCACTTTAAGTATACATTCACATACATATTACCTCAATTAGCCTGACTAACCGGAGCCCCCGCACATTGACTCTGTACCTGTACCACCTGTATATGGCATCGCTACTGTTATTCTCACTGTCATTTTACTTTTTGTATTTCTTTACTTCTCTATTGTTTACTTAATATATATATATTTTGTTTTACTTAAATAGCACTGTTGGTTAGGGCTTGTAAGTAAACATTCCACTGTAAGGTCTAAACCTGTTGTATTCGGCGCACGTGACAAATAAACATTTGATTTGTAAATACATTTGAGAGAAGTAAGCTTTTTGTGCATATGGAAAATTTCTGCAATCTTTTATTTCAACTCATGAAAGATGGGACCAACACGTTTTTGTGCTGTGTATATAAATGATGATCCCAGATTTCAGTGGTGTCTGCGGAGGTGTCCACCTGCCAGAGGCTGAAGGTGCTGAGACTGGAGGAGAACTGTCTGGAGCTCACCTCCATCCCTGTGTCCATCCTCACCACCTCCCAGGTGTCCCTGCTCTCCGTGGAGGGCAACCTGTTCGAGGTGAAGAATATGCGTGACCTGGAAGGGTATGAGAAGGTGAGTCGTGAAACAGATGCTTGTTTCTTTGACATTCAGCCCGCTGCTAAATGAATGATCAAGGTTAAAGCAAGGAACAGTCAAGCTACTGCTCTATGCTGTCTTTAATATCGATTGTAAACAAAACAGCTCATGCGTTTTAAAACTCAACTGTTTTAAATATCGTTCCTCCCCATGGTTGACGTAATTTTTGTGAGCAGCGTAGAAACAAATAATGTTTCTAAAGTGGTGTTCTAGCTAAACAATAATGGGATTTCCTGTTCAATGTTGAGAAGGATCAACTGAAGAAATTTGTGGTTCAGACTGCTATTCTTTTTTTAGTCATAATCCCTGCACTTGACATAATCTGTGGTCAAATATAGCCCCAACCATTAAATAGGACCACCTGCCTATTATCATACTCAAATTAGACCACCATTCAGTTCTTACTCAAAGGGCGTATCTTATAGTTCTCATTTTGTCTGTGGTGTCGCAGCCTCAGATGTGCCTATTTGTTCATCTAATTTGTTGTTTACCCCACAGTACATGGAGCGCTTCACTGCAACCAAAAAGAAATTTGCCTGAACAATAGAAAGAGAGCATCCCCCTGAGTCCAGCTTGTGATCTACCCTCAAGCACCCTCTCTAAGTGGTTGTGGTGTACTACAGTAAATATGGCTTCTGCACTGCTGCGGCAACAGGTTACAACGGAGAAGTACCACTGTAGAGAAGGACTGATCAGGAGCATGCTACAGGACTGCGTATGAAAACAACAGGACACCATTGATGGTGACAGAGAACTATGTGAACGATGGACAGTGCACTCACTTTAATGATATTCATAAATTGCATATTGAATACTTAGCTATTAATTTCTGACCGAAATGTTGTCTTTAGTTATTTAACCGAAGCAGGTTATGCTTGTAGTACATTCGTGGCCAAAAGTTTTGAGAATGACACAAATATTTATTTTCACAAAGTCTGCTGCCTCAGTGTCTTTAGATATTTTTGTCAGATGTTACTATGGAATACTGAAGTATAGTTACAAGCATTTCATAAGTGTTAAATGCTTTTATTGACAATTACATGAAGTTGATGCAAAGAGTCAATATTTGCGGTGTTGACCCTTCTTTTTCAAGACCTCTGCAATCCGCCCTGGCATGCTGTCAATTAACTTCTGGGCCACATCCTGACTGATGGCAGCCCATTCTTGCATAATCACTGCTGGGAGTTTGACAGGGGTTTGGCTGGGGTAGATTGCCTAAGTGTTACTTTTTTGCCTATAAGAGATGGTGCCGGTGGGCAGCAAGTGAATGAAAGCTGTAGTACAGAGTTACAGAATGTCAAAGCAGTGCACTACATAGACCCAGAATGAGAGAACTCCTTTATGCACAGAGGCTTGCTTATTCTGTGGATCTGGAATGGGCAGCCCAAGTTTTCTAGGGTCCTGGTAATTTATTTTCAGTTGAGGAAGGTTCCGCATCGGCAAGCCGCACACACAACACGCGGGACCAGAGCTTATTTTTTTTTTATGCTGGGAAAGAATGAAGAAAAGCACAGCGTTTAATGTAAACCAATCCATTCGACTCTTAGCAAGCATACTCTTTTATTTCATTATTCAATTATTGCTAGTCTTATTATTTGGACTTGATTTGTATTATTTATTATCTTCAGTTTATCTGTTGAACACATCCTTACAATTTTTCTAATTTAACTCTAAATAACTTGTCATTTGTTTTTTGAAAGTGTGATCATATCAGATAAACACAAAATATGACCACCTCTACTTTTCTCATTTTGACCCGCAAACACGTGTTAATGGATCCTCTTCACATTATTTCATCTGACAAGGGCCTCTGCATCTCAACCTGTATTACTAGATTGACGACAACCTCAGAGGTCCTTTCTATGAAGGAGGAGCTCCAGCAGGCTGTCATTAACAAGAAATATAACTTAACATCAGGTGTATGTATGGAAGTGAACTGTAACAGAATACTCTCCATGAGTTATGCCAATATACTGTACTAACAGATTTACCTAACTTTAATGTTTCCTTTTACTGCATTTATTAATGTTTCTATTTAATATTTCCATTGAGTTTGTTTCCTTAAATCAGATTCGATTTTGTTGCCATCCTAGCTTTGTGCGAGTGTACAGTAAAAAGATCACTTCACATTAGATTGTCACAACCTTATTTTTGTGTACTACTTGCAGTAACCTAATATACTCTGCAACTCATTACAAATTCTCCCATTAAATATAAATACAATTGCTTTTACAATTGCCTTTGTCTCTGTAGGTTCAATAGGTGTTACACGAACAGATTTCTCACTAGGCGGCGGTCATGCACATTGACATTCCTCAGGACACTGACCGTTTTGTCCAGAGGCTTATTCACTACGATAATTCTGTTGCAAAACGTTTTTCTAACGGAAGCAAACGGGGGATCTAACTCAATTTGTCCAATGGAAACTCGTTTTCGTTATACTTTTGGAGTAAAGGATTTATGTTGCAATTCAACCGACGTGATGAATACACCCTGATGTAGTAGGAGGCTAGAAAAACAACGTGTAAATCACCATAGACGGAGTCCACGTCAAGGTCGGTTACTTAATGAGGGGAAAGAAAACAACCTATACTTTGTTTATCATCCCGGACAGGAATTTACTGGTATTTCGGTCTTGGTGAATTGTTCCCTATAAATCTCAAAGTAGTGACTTTCTAGTGCGGAAACCTACTTTGGAGTCACTGCCCGAAGGGACATGTAGCTCAGGGCTTCGACTGTTCAAAACTTCGGAATTCGTAGGTTTGTGAATAAGAGGCTCAAACTGTGAACCAGATGTTAAAAAGATGACCATTTATCTTTGGATCATACTCTTGGCACAAAGTAGTAGAGCAATCCATGGTAAGTTTGAGTAATTATCCCTTGACTGCACGACTACTCAGAAATGTCTAATTAGGTTATACTTTGATTAGTTTATTGAACTCCGTTTCGCGTATATGTTTGTCAACAACGATCGATGTTATTTCAGTGGTCGATAGTCCAAAACAAGGGACCAAGTCCACCACTTAGGTTTTCTGCACACAATTGAGTGCTAGTGTAGGGGTTTCTCTTTCCAAATGTTACAGTATGACTTGTAACAACGTTTTTTTAAATAGGGCACAATAACAAGGGAAGAGTCTGATCATAGCCAGGGTTCGGCACATATTTCTTCCTAAGATTAGGTAATTTGTTTATTCCCCATCCAGACCTGGGTCCAAAACATTCGGACAAATACTCAAGTATTTGAGATGTTTATTTGATTTTTGGCTTTGCTTTTTTGGGACTATTATATTGGCTCCAAATATTTAAAAGGGGACTATTTTTACATAGGCCTAGCAGGGATCATCAACTAGATTCAGTCGCGGTGTCGATTTGTTTTCTGGAGTGGGTGGTTGACATAATTGCAAATATTTTGTAGACTGCAAAAGACCAAACAGATATAATGTTTGACTAAAACATAATAATTTCAAACCTTGCTTACATTTGTATAAGATCACGTGTCTATCTATTATGAGTGGGAATACTTGGTAACAGATTACTTAAATTAAAATCACTTGGAGCTGATTTCCTGGTGTTTTTACAGTCTTATACCCTCCCCAATTATTTAAAAAAGTGTGTGTATATATATTTTTTTTTAACATGGGGGAGAAAATTAATCCACCTGGGGGCCAAATGCCGGCCGCCAGTTAGGGAGCCCTGGCCTACAGTATGCATTTGACCCAAGTATTTTCCATAGGCCTGTCTAGGCTATTTGACCCAAGTATTTTCCATAGGCCTGTCTAGGCTATTTGACCCAAGTATTTTCCATAGGCCTGTCTAGGCTATTTGACCCAAGTATTTTCCATAGGCCTGTCTAGGCTATTTGACCCAAGTATTTTCCATAGGCCTGTCTAGGCTATTTGAACCAAGTATTTTCCATAGGCCTGTCTAGGCTATTTGACCCAAGTCTTTCCCCACCCCCACTCCGCTTTTAAATGAATATAGTAGTGAAATCAGTGGTCTGGACATTCAATATAATGATAACGTTCACTCTGCTTGTAGAATTTAAGGTAGTGCTTCATTTACCTGCTTTTAGCAACACAAATGTATTGCTCCAAATTGTATAGGGTTGCACAAAAACAGTCAGCGGGAAGCCAGAAATGAAATACAATTCCATTTCAACTCACTGTGCAGGTGGGCAGAACGCTTGGTCATTATGATGGGGGGAATTTGAGACAAAATATCTAAAAGATCATATTATTCAACAGACTTTTCAAACATGGGTCATGACCAACTTCCTCTCTGCTTACCTCTTGTCAAAATAAAAGTCCTGCACGTGTGCCATTTGTGGACACAAATTGAATAACTTGTGGGGACTTTTATTTTGTGGGGGACTTTTAAAGCAAAGGCTTCTATTTTTTTTTTGTCAAGCAGATGGAAAAGGGGTTTAGAAAACATCTACCAGATAAAGTCTTAAAATGCATTAGAAATACATCAAAACACATTAATGTTGAGGTAAAAGACCGCTGCCAACTACTATCTACACTTGGGCCTGTATTTACTTTAGGATAACATATCTGGCTTCTGTACATTTAAGAAACATTGCGCTCTGTCTTGTAATTCCGTTACCAAAAACCCACATATCTGTAAGATATTTCATCATTTCTCTCACTGAGGAGGAGGGTGGATAATGAAAGTTCACAGAAGTAACAAGTAAAGTTTGATATACCAACAGTGAAGAGGCGATTGCGGGATACTGGCCTTCTAGGCAGAGTTGCATAGAAAAAGCCATATCTCAGACTGGCCAATAAAAAGAAAAGATTAAGATGGGCAAAATAACACAGAAGGCCAGCATCCCGGAGTCGCCTCTTCACTGTTGACGTTGAGACTGGTGTTTTGCGGGTACTATTTAATGAAGCTGCCAGTTGAGGACTTGTGAGGCGTCGGTTTCTCAAACTAGACACTCTAATGTACTTGTCCTCTTGCTCAGTTGTGCACCGGGGCCTCCCACTCCTCTTTCTATTCTGGTTAGAGCCAGTTTGCACTGTTCTGTGAAGGGAGTAGTACACAACTAATATAAGTGCAAAAGCTTTTTCTAATGATCAATTAGCCTTTTAAAATGATACACTTGTGTTGTGCTCTCCTTTTTATTTATGTTTTAAGTGTTCCACTCCTCTAGCCAGCACCTCGCCTAAATAGGTGTGTGTTTCTTTCACCTCTAAACTTGGATAGCTAACACAACGTGCCATTGGAACACAGGAGTGATGGTTGCTGATAATGGGCCTCTGTACGCCTATGTAGATATTCCATAAAAAAATCAGCCGTTTCCAGCTACAATAGTCATTAAAAACATGATCAATGTCTACGCTGTATTTCTGATCAATTTGGTGTTATTTTAATGGACAAAACATGTGATTTTCTTTAAAAAAACAGGACATTTATAAGTGACCCCAAACTTTTGAACGGTGGTGTACATATTTTTGCTGTTTGTTCTTTTGTTATAGAACTGAAAATATTTGAGTCTTGGTTTATCTCCATTTTGGATGGGTAGCTTTTGTGTTGTTCAGTGTGTGCCAATTTTCCCAGAAGTGGTTTGATTCTTCAATTACACTTAGCTGATTTATTTATTTAGATTTTTTCTCAGTGGAAAAAGTAGCCAATTGTCATACTTGAGTAAAAGTAAAGATGACCTTTAATAGAAAATTACTCAAGTAAAAGTGAGTCACCCAATAAAATACTACTTGAGTATAAGTCAAAGTATTTGGTTTTAAATATACTTAAGTATCAAAAGTAAATGTAATTGCTGAAATATAGTTAAGTATTAAAAGTATAAATAATTTTAAATTCCTTATTAAGCAAATTGGACCATTCTATTTTTTATCTGTGGATAGCCCTCCAACACTCAGACATAATTTACAAACAAAGCATGTGTTTAGTGAGTCCGCCAGATCAGAGGCAGTAGGGATGACCAGGGTTGTTCTCTTGACAAGTGTGTGAATTAGACAATCCCCAGTAGGCCGTCATTGTAAATAAGAATTTGTTCTTAACTGACTTGCCTAGTTAAATAAAGGTTACAAAAAATTCAAAATGTAACAAGTACTTTTGGGTGTCAGGGGAAAATGTATGGAGTAAAAAGTACATTATTTTCTTTAGGAATGTAGTGAAGTAAAAGTAGTCAAAATAATACAGATACCCCAAAATACGACTTAAGTAGTACTTTCAAGTATTTTTACTTAAATACTTTACACCACTGTTTTTTCTTAGTGTATTTCTTTATTGTTTTAGTGTTTCACCAAAGTGAAGTAGGCCCAGGTTTTCTGTGTTTTTGGTTGGATCTGTTTCTCAATTAGTTTCTTAGGGTTTTTCATTCTTCATCAAACCATTTGTCATTGTTCATTTTCTTAGGTTGTCTGCTTGACATTTTTAGATTTGATAGGGAAGCTGAGAGGTCAAATATATAGTTTAGACTTTCTACTAACAAGTTTACACGTTCGCTATTGCAGTAAAACGTTTTGTCCAGGAAGTTGTCTAAAAGGGATTGGATTTGTTGTTGCCCAATCGTTTTTTTTGTTAGAATGAAAATAGTGTAGAAACCTATCTATAGCGTTTCTTAATACGACGTCTATGTTTCACAAGTTTGGACAGCACAGTACAAAAAACTTTAGTATAGTTCAGTAGAGTAAATAAAGTAGATTATAGTCCTGTACAGTAGAGAAGAATAGAGTGGTTGTACAGTACACAGTAGAGCACACTACGGTATACTATAGTGTACTGTACTGAACTCTACTGTGCTGTACATGTGAAACATTAACATCCTATGATTGGTTCAGATTTGGTCCGGACCAACCAAATTTGGTCTTGTTTGATGGCGGAGCTCATTAAAATAATATCCAGTGTATAGAATAATTCCCAAATATTCAAAAGATGATATTGCATGTTTCTACCTTTTTGTGTACGTATTTATGATACATCACCATGAAGAAAATGAAATTCATATCCATAATTATGCATCTCTGTGTAGTAAAGATCAGGGACCCATGATGAAATTCCATTACGGCAATTCTGTTACCGGGTGTAAATCCACGTCACTTACTGTAGTTCAATAACCAAAATATATTTTTATAACTCAAGCTTTCATGCCATACCTGACTCTCCATTATTTTTGCAGACATCTTTGAGTTGTAAGTCAGAGCAGATATTTAAGAGTTTTTGGAAAATGTGTTTACATAAAAGAAAATCGATTTTACAGAAATTCTGTGACCAAACTTTTACATCTGCACAGTTCTTCCAGTGAATGTGGTTTTGTGACATGTTCAGTTGTGTGGTTTCTTAAACGTTGAAATCGATGGTTTTTGTTTGGCATACATTTTAAGTGAAAAGTCAGCCGCGGCAATTGTTACCATGTAATATGCTTTACCATTTTGTCGGCTACCTTTTCAGGGGTATCCAGTTAGCTTTCCTGTAACGCTCACTACTGCTTGTGTGTTGGAATCTGACGTAGCCTTAGATCCCATCCATGATCTTTTCTTCCACACCATTTTAAAGTAGTGAAGGACGAAGAAGAAACAACCACAATGAGCTTAGGCTAATAATCAGTGACTCATTGAACTCTGGTGTGTCCTGACCTTTGACTTCTAGGACTCCTGTTCACCAAGAACCCCACCAATCTCAAAGTAACCCAGGGCAACACGGCTCGCCTGGGTTGTTGCGTCGAGGGCCTGAGTGAGCCGGAGATCGTGTGGATGAAGGATGGGGAGAAGCTGTACAGCACAGACCAGATGTACATCCCCATCGAGCAACACCACTGGGAGACCTTCCACAGGTCAGCGCTTTGGTTCAGTCTCCTACTTCATTGTGAGAACATAATGTTGAACTTTTATCTTTTCTGTCACTCTGGCTCTTGTGGGAAGAGCAAGGATTGGTGAGTGATGCTTCAGTTTAGATTTCTAATCATTGTTTAGGCAGATGGGTATAGATAGTTCTACCAGATGGAGTAGAGTACCTAAGCACAGAGAGAGATTGGATTTCACACTGCTGTAATCAGTGCATTTCACCAGAAATCATTTGGAGGCTGTTTTTGCAAAGCGTCATCATTATCGCAAGGAAACTAACCTTTCCTTGGAGTGTTGCAAAGCACTGAGCTCACCATCACCAGATCAGCTTCACAGGAGATTAGTAGATATCCAGTTAGTTGAAAAGTCAGAGAAAGTGCTTCTAAGTTTAATCATAAAGCTGGTCAAATAACATTAATTGTAGCTTAAAGCATTGTCTTTTTTTTTATCCTTCAAAAGTCTTTGCTCTTGTGTGACTGGATTTAAGGCAGACTGACAACGTTACTGAATTTACACGAGCAGACTTTATCTGACTCAAATCAAATTGTATTAGTCACAGGCGCCGAATACAACAGTGAAATGCTTACTTACAAGCCCCTAATCAACAATGCATTTAAAAAAAAAATACGGATAAGAAATAAAAGTAACAAAAAATTAATGGGCAGCAGTAAAATAACAAGTGAGGCTATATACAGGGGGTACCGGTACAGAGTCGATGTGGAGGCTATATACAGGCGCTACCGGTACAGAGTTAATGTGGAGGCTATATACAGGGGCTACCGGTACAGAGTCAATGTGGAGGCTATATACAGGCGCTACCGGTACAGAGTCAATGTGGAGGCTATATACAGGGGCTACCGGTACAGAGTCAATGTGGAGGCTATATACAGGGGTTACCGGTACAGAGTCAATGTGGAGGCTATATACAGGGGCTACCGGTACAGAGTCAATGTGGAGGCTATATACAGGGGCTACCGGTACAGAGTCAATGTGGAGGCTATATACAGGGGCTACCGGTACAGAGTCAATGTGCAGGGGCACCGGTTAATTGAGGTAATATGTACATGTAGGTAGAGTTATTAAGGGGACTGCATAGATGATAACAACAACAGAGTAGCAGTGGTGTTAAAGAGGGGGGGGGTGCAAATAGTCAAATGGGTAGCCATTTGATTAGGTGTTCAGGAGTCTTATGGCTTGGGGGTAGAAGCTGTTTAGAAGCATTTTGGACCTAGACTTGGCGCTCCGGTAAACGCTTGCCATGCAGCAGCAGAAACAGTCAATGACTAGGGTGGCTGGAGTTTTTGACATATTTTTTGGGCCTTCCTCTGACACCACCTGGTATAGAGGTCCTGGATGGCAGGAAGCTTTGCCCCAGTGATGTACTGGGCCAGTTGCCGTACCAGGCAGTGATGCAACCAGTCAGGATGCTCTCAATGGTGCAGCTGTAGAACCTTTTGAGGATCTGAGGACCTGTTGGTTCCACTTTTCTGGGCTCTGTTGTTTACTTAACAAATAAGGAACACTCAATGTCTCCTATGTCAAAACCTGCATGTGCAGCTAAAAGAACAAGTTATTCTCAACACAAGGTTTCTGAGAACCTGTCTCAGCAGTATGCAAATCTGCCCTTGTTTCAGAGAAAAACAGACGCTGTCGCTCTCTCTCGCTATCACCCTCCGTCCCTTATCTCACCTTTTCTCACAGACGCGGGGCTGCGGGTTTTGGCAGAGAGCTACTCACAGACAGAGGCCTCAATATTCAGCTATACAGTGAGCATAAGTATAATGGCACGTAAGCAAATTAATAACAACATAATCAATGGTGGGGGTCTTTAGAAGACCCCCAAAATCAACTTTAACCCTTCAGACCCATGCCAAATCTTTTCTGTCTCCTGAGGGGGAATAGGTTTTGCCGTACCCTCTTCACGACTGTCTTAGTGTGCTTGGACCAGGTTCGTTTGTTGGTGATGTGGACGCCAAGGAACTTGAAGCTCTCAACCTGCTCCACTGCAGCCCCGTCGATGAGAATGGGGGTGTGCTCGGTCCTCTTTTTCCTGTAGTCCACAATCATCTCCTTTGTCTTGGTTACGTTGAGGGATAGGTTGTTATTCTGGCACCACACGGCCAGGTCTCTGACCTCCTCCCTATAGGCCATGGGTGTCAAACTCTGGCCCGTGGGCCAAATTTGGCCCGCGGGGTAATTATATTTGGCCCGCGAGACAATACCAAATTACTACTAGAGCTGGCCCGCCGGTATTATACAGCGCATTCACCACTAATACTACGAATCCCATAATGCTCTGCTGTTTTCGCGCGCCAATCAGGACAGGACCCAGAAACGCTCTCTCCTCTGTGACAGTAGTCATAGCAACATAGACGCTACAACTGTCAGCGAGCTAACCCTTCCCAAAAATGGCAAAAAGAAAGGCAGAAAACAGGAGCTTTCTGGACAAGTGGGAGGCAGAATATCTGTTTACATATGTAAAAGACAAACCTGTTTGTCTTGTTTGTGGAGTCAACGTGGCTGTAAGTAAGGAGTACAACATTAGACGACACTATGAAACGAAACACCATGACAAATACAAGGACCTTGACATGACTCAAAGGAGCCAGAAAGTAGAGGAGATGAAAAGAAGTTTGGTTTCACAACAGAATATGTTTAAAAAAGCCACATCACAAAGCGAGGCTGCTGTAAAGGCTAGTTATATAGTGGCAGCAGAGATCGCAAAATCAGCCCGGCCCTTTAATGAGGGAGAGTTCATGAAAAAGTGCATGATGAAGGTTTGTGACCTCGTATGCCCAGAGAAAAAACAAGCATTTTCAAACGTGAGCCTGAGCAGGAACACAGTAGCTGATCGCACATGTGATCTTGCCACCAATCTGTATGACCAACTGATGGAAAAGGGAAAAGATTTTGTTGCGTTCTCCCTCGCTGTGGATGAGAGCTGCGACGCATCTGATACTGCTCAGCTGTCAGTCTTCATCCGTGGAGTGGACTCAAATCTGTGTGTTACGGAGGAGCTATTAGGATTCAAATCAATGCATGGCACAACCACAGGAAAGGAAATCTTTGAGGAGGTTTCCAAATGTGTAACTGAAATAAAGCTGCCGTTGGATAAACTCGTTGGATTAACGACAGATGGTGCGCCAGCGATGTGCGGTAAAAAGAGTGGACTGGTGGGCATGGTTCGGGAGAAGATGCGGGAAGAGAACTGTGCAGGTGAGCTAACTGTTTACCACTGCATCATACATCAGGAAGCACTGTGTGCCAAAGCCCTAAAGATGGAACATGTTATGACCACAGTAACACAGGTAGTTAACTTTATAAGAGCCAAAGGTCTAAATCACCGCCAGTTTAAATCTTTTCTGGAGGAGTGTGGTTCGGAATACGCAGACGTGCCGTATCACACAGAGGTGAGATGGCTAAGCAGAGGAAAAGTACTGAACAGATGTTTTGAGCTGCATGAGGAAATATGTCAATTCCTGGAAACCAAAGGGAAGGATACAGCAGAGCTCCGGGAGCAAAAGTTCCTGTGTGAGCTGGCCGTTCTCTGTGACATCTCGAGCCATCTCGATGCGCTGAACCTGCAGCTTCAGGGGCGGGGGCGCATCATCACAGACATGTACGCTGCAGTGAGGGCCTTCAAAACTAAACTGTGCCTGTGGGAGAATCAGATGCTGCAAGGAAACCCTTGCCATTTTCCCTGCTGCCAATCCATAAAAGCGCAGATCTCTACCGCCGTGTTCCCATGCGCACAGTTTGCTGAAAAACTCAGTGTTCTCGCCGCTGAGTTTAGCCGGCGATTTGCCGACTTCGATGCCCAGAAATGCAAGTTTGAACTGCTTAGTAATCCCTTCGCAGTTGATGTGGAAAATGCACCAACCGACATCCAAATGGAGCTGATTGAACTCCAGTGCAACGACACGCTGAAGTCAAAGTATGATGCTGTGGGCGCCGCACAGTTTCCACGGTTCATCCCTGACACAATGCCTCAGCTCCGCACCCAAGCTGCTCAGATGCTCTCCATGTTCGGCAGCACTTATCTATGCGAGCAACTTTTCTCCTCGATGAAGATGACCAAAACAACTCACAGGAGACGTCTGACTGATGAACATCTTCGCTCGATACTGAGGATTTCTTCAGCTCAGAGCTTGAGCCCAGACATTGATGAACTAGCATCCAAGAAGAGATGCCAGGTATCTGGCTTGGGCACATCAGATTAGACCAGTGTGCAATAATTAACGTTTTCTTTATGCACTTTTTCTTGCTACAAGGCATGGGCTTGAATGGTTGATTGATTTATTATCATTTTATTTGTAAAATTATTAGCCAGTGGAAAAAGTTTATTTTGGTATTTAAATCAGAAGGCTGCAAATAGAAAAGAGGCATACAATTTTTATTTACATTTTATTTATTTAATAAATGAATGCCATTGATGTGTTTTTTCATTTGAAATTCGATTTTGCATGTCTCCACTATTAAATTATATATTGTATGGGAATAAGCGATGCTTGTTCCATATTCAATGTTAAAGCAAAACTTGTTTGGGTCCATATTAAAAGGTTAATTTGTTCAATGTTGGCCCGTGACTTTGTTCAGGTTTTACATTTTGGCCCACTGGGTATTTGACTTTGACACCCCTGCTATAGGCTGTCTCATCGTTGTCGGTGATCAGGCCTACCTACCACTGTTGTGTCATCGGCAAACTTAATGATGGTGTTGAAGTCGTGCCTGGCCGTGCCGTCATGAGTGACCAGGGACTACAGGAGGGGACTGAGCACACATCCCTGAGGGGCACCTGTGTTGAGGATCAGCGTGGAGGTTGTTGTTACCTACTCTTACCACCAAGAGGCTCAACATCAGACCTGGGTTTAAATACTATTTTAAATCTTTCAAAATACTTAGTGTTTGCTTTAGCCTGCCTGAAATGCCATATAGGTGGGTTTTGCACTTCTGGGAATTTCTATTCGGTCAAATTGCAATGGGTAAGAATAATCAAGCGAATTATTTCAGATCGTTTTTTAACGCAGGTCTGCTAAATATGGCAGAATAGAACTTGTAGGTTTTGGGTGGTGTTGGGGGGAGGTTTAATAATCGGCTTGGGGAGGCTTTATCCCTGTCAGAAATAGAAAAAAAAACTGTAAATAACATGGCTGGAGTGGAGACAGCAAGGGGTCTACCCTTACCGTAAACCAGACCCCGAAGAGGGGATTGTAATGCAGTCATCTGCATCTGTCTGTGAGTTACGTAAAGCTGGAGGCAGACTGCTGGACCTGTTGGTAAAGTGAACTTGCATCGCCATTGGTAGCCGTTTCTGTTCATCTCATGCACTGAAGCTCGAAGGTCTTCAGTTTGATCTCTCTAAAGTCTGAAAAAATGTTCCTGTTTCCTGCTCATCACACAGACACGAATGTCCTAGATACCAGGGACATTCACCGTATGCTGTGTCTAGTCTAAAGAACTAGAATGATGTGAAAGATAGAAATCATTCTACATTTATATCATATTTCTATGGTCTAGTGACTTGTCCTTCAATGGTTGGAGTGGTGAGTTTGGTGATGATTGGTGTCAGAAGTGGGCAGGGTTGGGGAGTAACAGATTACAAAAAAAACGGTAACTGTAATCTGTTACATTACCATCAAAAATATTGTAATCCAATTAAAGATACTTTTGAAAAACTAGATGATTACTTTTAAATTCAGAAAGGATGTTTGTGGAAAAAAATATTTGACGCTTCTGTTTTCTCAATGACATTCAAATCAGCATTGAAAAAAGGCGCAAATTTAAGTTTGTTCCACATGAGCGAGTCTGACCACAAGTCAGAGACCACTATGATGACACACCAAATGTGTTTGATGGATCGAGGGAAAAGAGCAGGAATATGCTTTTGTAGGCTACAATCCAAGCTATGTATTCCAATGGTGCGACTGCTGTCGGCATCCAAAGATCATCCAACTTGAATAAATGCTTGGAGGTGAGGATGACAGCAGGGGTGTAGTGTACGGTGATACTGATATCACTTTTTATTGATATCTACATAGCGCATTGATGTGAATCACACTGCTGCTCTCTCATTTAGCTATGTACGGATTGTGGTTGTTGTGGATGGCTGTTCACACATCTAAATGTGTATTTGAACCCAATAATGGTTGAATTCAAGAAGTTTAAACTGCCTACCAATCATTATTTTTTTTATCCAGTGGACAGCCAGTGACATGCGCTCATGCAACAGCTGCATAGTGCAGATCACAGCCTATGGAATAAAAATGGGGCTTTTATTGTTCAACAAATTCACGCTGATTATTATATATATTTTTTAAATGCATAGGCCTAATGGGCACATGCTCACACTCGCACACTTTTGATAGACTTAAATGGGCAATCTGTTGCAACATTCATTTTTGGATTTATAAATTATATATCCTTTTGATTCTTGAAGAATATAACTTATAAATGCCTCATGAGCTTAGTTCAACTGTCACACTGCATGAGAACCCAAAATTATAAGCTGGTTTTACGCCAACGTTTGTAAACATTGTAAATGTAAACAAACACTGTATAGCCTCATAACATGGTTAAAACAGTCCTTGTATCCATAGCGGTGTCTTAATCTAAGAGGGGTTACATTTCTCCAGGCCCAACCCTCAGCTTTTTACCAAAACAGAGGCGGGGCGTCCGTTTTGTTATAGTTTCCTCTGTGGATTTGCCCTTTAAACATCTGCATATTATCAAGATATTATAGTGTCCCCAACAAAAAGGTAAACAATAGGCCTA
Organism: Oncorhynchus clarkii lewisi; assembly: GCF_045791955.1. NCBI lineage: Eukaryota > Metazoa > Chordata > Actinopteri > Salmoniformes > Salmonidae > Oncorhynchus > Oncorhynchus clarkii. The sequence goes on from NC_092165.1 coordinate 31,005,059, forward strand.
TAGCAAATGCAAATAGCACTTTTCAGTAGTGACCAAGGCATGCCATTCCAGGTAGCATTTGTTTTTTAAGCCCAATCAGTCCTCCATGACAACAAAATCATAAACAACAGAGTAGGGCAGGCTAATAAGTCCTTAGTTTTGGGGTTAAGCTCAGATAAAGCAATTTGGCTAATCTATACTACCATATTTCCAAGTCCTATTCTTGAAGGTGTATAACATTTATTGGAATGACTGGAATTCTAATAGACCTTAGTTTTTAATGTAAAGATATCATTTAATTGTATTATATGTAGTAGAAAGCGATGGGTTAGAAGAAGCCTACATAACCAACCCGTAAATAAAGTAAAATTGAATATCCATATATGGCCAGCTATGTAAACTTTTTAACATTGAACGACATGTATTGCAGGATAAATCTGTAACATACGTTTTTGTCTTCTAATGCCTCTTAAGGGGAAAGTAATCGAAAAGTAACTGAATGTAATCAGATTACAATTGGACAGGTAACTGTACTGAATTACGTTTAGAAAGTAATGTACCAAACCTATGAGTGAATATGACCTGTCAATGCTCAAAGTGATTTCCTGAGTGACTCCTAACACAAATGCACAGTGTACTCCTGCCCCAAGCTAGTTCATTGATCCAATTAGTAAGGGTCCTACTCCATCTCTCAACATATTCTCAAGAGGTTATTTATCTTTGTTTTATTGTCCTTTTTCGTCTCCTACCCAATTTATGTGATGGGCTTTTACCTAAATGTGGCCTAATGGGTCTCGCCTCCTCTATCATTTTGAAATGTGCATTATTTAGCATCTCATGTAAAGTACTAGGGGGATCACTGAGTGTCTGTCTGTCCGGGTGGTTTCAGTGTGAAGTCTGTCCAGCAACAGGATGCAGGGAAGTACTGGTGTGAGGTAGAGTTCCATGGCTTGACCATCTCCTCTGAGCCCGCCTGGATAACAGTCGAGGGTAAATCAATCAATACATTTATCCCTCTGTCTGTATGCCTGTGTCTTGGTAAATCCATTTGAATTCAATACATTTTTGACAACATCCCTTTTGATTTAAACCAAACGTTCCATACATGTTTGCCTATGGAAGAAGTGGTCAGAAAGTGACTCTTTGCACCTGAACGCCGAACAATTCAGGAGATAAAGGTGCTCAAAGTTGAGCCGTTTTTCCTTTTAACGGTTATTAGTAAAAATTCTGATTTTTAGTTTTTTTTTTCTTCAAATTTGCAGATGTTGTAGCTTACACCCTACTTTACATCTGAGGTGTTTGTGTTGTGCCCGCCATCGGTTGAGACACAACAAGCTCTTGAATACAGGGTGGGTGACCATTTTAATCCTAGAAATAGAATTAATAGAATGGAACTATCCCTGCAATTTATCTGGTACACCATTAAATTTTTTACTACCTCAAAGATGGCCGCTGGTCCACCCACCGTCTCTCAACTTAAATGGTCATGTGTATTCGATCTATATTTCTATGATTTTTGCTGGGTTTCCTATGGAGGGTTGACATAATTTAATTCCCATTCAAGTCAACATTCTCTGATGTGCGGACCTCCAACCGTCTTTGTGGTACCATTTTGAAAGTTGACATTTAAATGTACTAAAATGGGAATAGAATTTATCAGCCAAAACATGACAACAACCCTGTATTGGACCAATGGCGGGCACAACCCAAACACCTCAGATTATGTCAATTAGGGTCAGTCTAATCTACAACATATGCAAATGCACTTTTAAATTATTTTTTGTTGTTGATAAGTGACCATTTTTAAGCACCTTCTATCTCTTGAATGTTTTGGCATTCCGGCCCAAAAAGTCACTTTCTGAGCACTTCCACAATGGGCAAATATGTATGGAAGGTTTCGCTCCAATCAAAAGGGGTGCTGTCAAAAAGTAATTGAATTCAAATGGATTTACCCCCCTCGCTCTCGCTCTCCCCATCCATCTCCAGGTGTCCCCAACTTTATACTTGAGCCCCAAGATGTAGCCACGTTCCCTATGGTGCCCTTTAACCTGACGTGTGCTGCTGTGGGCCCCCCGGACCCTGTGGAGGTGCTCTGGTGGCTGGGGGGAGTACAGAAGGGTGATGCCACCTCCTCGCCATCTGTACTCCGTGTTAACGGTGAGTCTCTACTGGGCTGTTTCTCTTTGGCTTTCCTCAAATCCGTGCATCCTGTCTCCTCGCCGCCTTCTCAAAACACATTGGAGGAGAAGATCTGAGATGCCTCCCCTCAGACACTCAAATCACATTTTATTGGTCACATACACATGGTTAGCAGATGTTATTGCGAGTGCAGCGAAATGCTTATGCCTCTAGATCCGACAGTGCAGTAGTATCTAACAGGTAATATTTAACAATTCCACAACAAAACCTAATGCACACAATCTAGTAAAGGAATGGGATGAGAATATATAAAATACATGGATGAGCAGTGACAGTGCAGCTTAGATACAATAGATAGTAAAGGGTAGATAGTGAAGGATACAGTGTATATGTAACGGATGTGAAACAGCTAGCTTAGTTAGCGGTGGTGCGCACTAAATAGCGTTTCAATCGGTGACGTCACTTGCTCTGAGACCTTGAAGTAGTAGTTCCCCTTGCTCTGCAAGAGCCGCGGCTTTTGTGGAGCGATGGGTAACGATGCTTCGTGGGTGACTGTTGTTGATGTGTGCAGAGGGTCCCTGGTTCACGCCCGGGTATGGGCGAGGGGACGGTCTAAAGTTATACTGTTACATATGTACATTTGAGATGAGTAATGCAAGATTTGGGAACATTAAAGTGGCATTATTAAAGTGACTAGTGTTTCATTTATTAAAGTGGCCAATGATTTCAAGTCTGTATGTAGGCAGCAGCCTCTCTGTGCTAGTGATGGCTGTTTAACAGTCTGGCCTTGAGATAGAAGCTGTATTTTTCAGTCTCACGGTCCCAGCTTTGCACCTGTACAGACCTCGCCTTCTGGATGGAAGCGGGGTGAACCAGTAGTGGCTCGGCTGGTTATTGTCCTTGATTTTTTTTGTTTGCCTTCCTGTGACATCGGGATTTGTAGGTGTCCTGGAGGGCAGCTATTTTGCCCCCGGTGATGCATTGTGCAGACCGCACCACCCTCTGGAGAGACCTGTGGTTGTGGTGGGGGAAGTTGCCGTACCAGGCGGTGATACAGCCCGACAGGATACTCTCAGTTGTGCACCTGTAGAAGTTAGTGAGGGTTTTTGGTGACAAGCCACATTTCTTCAGCCTCCGGAGGTTCAAGAGGTGCTGTTACCCCTTCTTCACAAGACTGTCTGTGTGCGTGGACCATTTCAGTTTTGTCGGGGTTGTGTACAACGAGGAACTTAAAACATTCCACCTTCTCCACTGCTGTTCCTGATTTCAGGAACTGATGAAAGATGATTGAGAAATATCCTCTTGATTTAACAAGCCAGAAAATGACATATGAATCATATGTCTGATCAGACTGTTAGTGCTGTTAGTTCAATAAGGTGGACCGCCATCCGTCTGTTGTAAGAGCAACTCAGACATTAGTCATACTTTGCAAGGAAGGGATCATGGTTTTATGGCTTTCAAGCTGCTCTTAGAGATTTGTGCGTGAGTTGAAAATAGAACTGTTTTAATGGTAGAATGAAGCCAAAGGTTATTCTCAGTGGGTGGAACGCTAATGAAGGGCTTTCTTGCGCTTTCCTCTGAGGGTTTACACTCCGATGTTATGTCTATGCTATGCTGATGTCTACGAGTAAATACACAGTGCTTTTTTTGTCTATGGGCACAGCACTGTATGACGTGTTTTCTTGTTGGCTATAGATAGGGAAACCTGTAATGATTCCCCTTATCAGAAAGAACAAATGTTATGACTTGAGAGTGGAAATGCGCTGTAATTGGTTGAGAACGCGTACAAGTGTAAATGTTTGATACGTGTAGACACCAGCCAGTGGATTGTTCATTAGAAGTCTGATTCATTCCCTTCTCGTGATATGTAAGCCTTTCGCCTTAGTGGCTATCCTCCTTCATTTCCTGCTTATGTTTAGCTGGTTTAGTTCCTCTGTCCTATTTAACTGGCCCCAGGGCTCTGGTCAAAAGTAGTGCACTAAATAGGGAAGAGGGTGCCATTTGGGATGGATACAAAGACTTTGCTGCTGAGTTCTAACTCTGAGTCAGGAATGAAGTAGCCAGATACTCCACTTAACAGGTGCTGATGTTTTCCTATCTGGCTACCAGAGACTGATGTTTCCTTGGAATGTGAGAGTAACCAGATGCGTTCCCTGTTATGACCCTGGCATGTTTTTCTGTCAGTCAGTGGATGACTAACCAGGTAGTGGCCCTTATTGCCTGATATTGTTCACTGTACTGTACAGTACACACACACACTAACAATTGATTCTCATTCAAAATTCTATTTCCCTTACCCTTAACCTCACCTTTACCTGACTTGTAAACCTAACCCCTAAGCCTAAAATAACATTTTCCTTGTGGGGACTGGCGAAATGTCCCCACTTATCCAAATTGTCCTTGTTTTACTATCCTTGTGAGGACTTTTGGTCCCTGCAAGGATAGTAAAATGCACACACACACACACACACAACACAAGCCTTCCTGTAACTGTGTTTGTCATGAAGGATTAGCTCCAGGAAAGTGAAACAAGGCTTAACAATGTCGGTCTAGGTTAGGAGTTATTCCTTGTGCACTCCCTGTGTTTCCGTGCTGTAGTTTCAGTAGCTGGTTTGTGCAAATTGGTGGTTTCGAAAACCCTTAGATCCTTATCCAAGTTAGGCGTGAATAAAATACAGGTTTTTTCAGTGCACAAGATGTCTAGGATGTCTGGAGATGTGGCAATTTCACCATCGGTTGCCGCTGAGGTTGTGGAAATCCAGATGATACATTCATATATATATATATATATATATATATATATATATATATATATATTAGTAACCCACTGTGGTATGCATTTCATACTGTTCCCAGTGTGAAAATGACTCATTTACATGGGAGAAACAAACTGTTGGTCAGGCATAGTAGCAGGGGACTGGTTTAATTCACTCTTTTGGCATCGACTGAACCCTCCCCTTTTTAAAGGGCTCTGGTTTGCGTACCCCACTTAACATGTCTCCCACCTCTGTTCCCTTTCCCTGTAGGTGTGAATAACAGCATCAAGTTCTACTGCGAAGCCAAGAATGTCAGAGGTATCTCAGTATCGCGAACAGGCACTGTGCACATTAAAGGTGACTAATTCATGAATATTCAGTGCTGTCATGTGTGACCAAGGCATTTGTTTTTCAAATTGAATATGCTGCCTTGATGAAGACCGGCTAGTCAATGGACATCGCAGTACGCTGCTGTCACTTAGCTCTTCTTGTCTGTGCAGAGTTTGATGTTAGTAAATCTAAATCCCCGTCTTTTTCTTTGACTGCAGTCCTCCCAGCAGCCCCTAAAGGTGTGCAGGTGGTCCACATGGTGGAGAACAATGTCACGCTGGCCTGGAGCCCAGGCTTCACCGGACACTCTGACCTGTCGGCCTGCACCATCCAGGTAAAGAATTGTATAATATTCTAATACTCCATTCCCACAGGTAAAAAGGAACTAAACCAGCACAACTGAGATGGCTGGCCAGTGCTGTGGATTTGGCTAAATTCCTTAATCAAATAACCCTGTGACTGAATTCTTATATGTGGATGTTCAATAAAGCAGTCATGGAATATGCCAGCAAACTGACACACTCAGTCAGCAGTTAAATATATTTACGCATTTGTAAGAGATGTGGTTGTTGAAAGTCGTCTGTCAGTGCAATTTAGGATGGGAGTGACAACCATCAAAATTGAGATTCATGCCTTGGATCAATGCTTAGTCAAGACTGAGATAATGAAAATATATATATCTTTTTTTTTGGGGGGGGGGGGGCAGCGCCTTGAGTATTATTATTTTTTGTTCTTTGAATGAAATAATTTGTTGACGAAAACATGAGAATTTCACCTCAAAAGATGGATGACATATCATGCATTTTTTTCCCACACGCTCTGGCATTTGTCCTTGAACTTTAACCCTTATGGAATGTTTTCCTTCCTTCAAACATCTTGCAGATTTCTAAGAACTCTGGGAGGAAGGTGGAACTTCTGGACCAGCGTGTAAAGGTTCCACCATTCCAACAGATCCTCAGTGGGCTGAGCTGCTACTCCAACTACAGTGTTAGAGTGTGCTGTGACAATGAGGTTGGGACCTCCCTATTCTCTGGCTGGCTGGACTTTCAGACACCAGAAGCAGGTGGGCATCCAGCCAATAGAATACATAATGACATATCAGCTCTTTTGTTCATCAACTGTTTTTTTGTCATTGGATGCGCCCCAAATGTCACCCTATTCCCTATGCATTGCACTATTTATGGGCCCTCGGTCAAAAGTAGTGCACTACTTAGGGAATAGGGTGCCATTTAGTATACACACATGGTCAACCAACCACTTCACCAGCTGGACATGAAAAGCACATGATGTTTCATGCAACAATATGGCAAGTGGCAACCTTATCACAATGGGAATATAACGTAATGCTTCATGTTTGTTGGCCCTCTGTGCCTCACAGCCAACTTTTCAAAGTTGTTACACTGTCAAAGTACTAGAACATGAACTAAATCCTTTAACTTTTTATATAGGATGCAGTGTAATCTGATTGGTTTTAAATAAGGTTTGTTGTTGAGATATGGTGTACATACATGCAGCAGAGTTTATGGGAGGGAGTCTGATGAGGGGAGCAGTGCAGTTGGGGTTTCTGGGGGTGACCTTGATGGTAAACTGGCAGTGCTGGACACAGGCCAGGACACAGGCCAGTTGATTCCAGTACTGTTGGTACAATGAACCATTGTGCATGCCCTCAATCCAAATCAATGTGTTGCAGTGCTGAACTAAGGCCTGTTGCCTCAGTGTCCCCACACGCTGGTCAGGAATACCACTACAGGGAGACCATGGGCTCTCACTCTTAGAGATCAACCAATTTTTATTGCTGTTAGGTGTGCTGTTAGGTCAAAGACACTGATTGATTAGTGATTTCCCTCTCCTTGCAAATCTCTCCTGGGTTTTAGAGCAGATGGTGTTTTAAATAATGAACTGCTTGATGGCAGTAGCACAAGTTTACAATGACCGCATTGACATACAGTACCAGTCAAAAGTTTGGACACACCTACTCATTCAAGGGTTTTTCTTTATTTATACTATTTTCTACATTGTAGAATAATAGTGAAGAAATAAAAACTATGAAATAACATCTATGGAATCATGTAGTAACAAAAAAGTGTTAAACAAATCAAAATATATTTTAGGTTCTTCAAAGTAGCCACACTTTGCCTTGATGACAGCTTTGCACACTCTTGGCATTCTCTCAACCAGCTTCACCTGGAATGCTTTTACAACAGTCTTGAAGGATTTCCCACATATGCAGAGCACTTGTTGGCTGTTTTTCCTTCACTCTGCGGTCCAACTCATCCCAAACCATCTCATTTGGGTTGAGGTCGGGTGATTGTGGAGGCCAGATCATCTGATTCAGCACTCCACTCTCCTTCTTGGTCAAATAGCCCTTACACAGCCTGGAGGTGTGTTGGGTCATTGTCCTGTTGAAAAACAAATGATAGTCCCACGAAGCACAAATCAGGTGGGATGGTGTATTGCTGCAGAATGCTGTGGTAGACATGCTGGTTAAGTGTGCCTTAAATTCTAAATAAATCACAGACTATGTCACCAGCAAAGCACCCCCACACCATCACACCACCTCCTCCATGCTTCACGGCGGGAACCACACATGCGAGATCATCTGTTCACCAACTATGCGTCTCACAAAGACACGGCAGTTGGGACCAAAAATCTCACATTTGGACTCATCAGACCAAAGGACAAATTTCCACCAGTCTATTGTCCATTGCTCGTGTTTCTTGGCCCAAGTAAGTCTCTTCTTCATATTGGTGTCCTTGAGTAGTAGTTTCTTTGCAGCAATTCAACCATGAAGGCCTGATTCACGGTCTCCTCTGAACAGTTAATGTTGAGATGTGTCTGTTTCATGAACTGAAGCATTTATTTGAGCTGCAATCTGAAGTAGTTAACTCTAATGAACTTATCCTCTGCAGCAGAGGTAACTCGGGGTCTTCCTTTCCTGTGGCGGTCCTCAAGAGAGCCAGTTTCATCATAGCTCTTGATGGTTTTTGCGATGCGCTTGAAGAAACTTTCAAAGTTCTTAATTTTACACATTGACTGACTTTCATGTTTTAAAGTAATGATGGACTGTTGTTTCTCTTTGCTTATTTGAGCTGTTCTTGCCATAATATGGACTTGGTCTTTTACCAAATAGGGCTATCTTCTGTATACCACCCATACCTTGTCACAACACAACTGATTCAAACGCATTAAGAAGGAAAGATTTCACAGATTAACTTTTAACAAGGCACACCTGTTAATTGAAATGCATTCCAGGTGACTTCCTCTTCTTTTTTTCACCTTTATTTAACCAGGTAGGCAAGTTGAGAACAAGTTCTCATTTACAACTGCGACCTGGCCAAGATAAAGCATAGCAGTTCGACACATACAACAACACAGAGTTACACATGGAGTAAAACAAACTTTCGGTCAATAATACAGTAGAAAAATAAGTCTATATACGATGTGAGCAAGTGAGGTGAGATACTGGAGGTAAAGGCAAAAAAAAAAGGCCATGGTGGCGAAGTAAATACAATATAGCAAGTAAAACACTGGAATGGTTGATTTGCAGTGGAAGAATGTGCAAAGTAGAGAGAAATAATGGGGTGCAAAGGAGCTAAATAAATAAAGTAGGGAAAGAGGTAGTAGTTTGGGTTAAATTATAGATGGGCTATGTACAGGTGCAGTAATCTGTGAGCTGCTCTGACAGCTGGTGCTTAAAGCTAGTGAGGGAGATGTGTTTCCAGTTTCAAAGATTTTTGTAGTTCGTTCCAGTCATTGGCAGCAGAGAACTGGAAGGAGAGGCGGCCAAAGGAAGAATTGGTTTTGGGGGTGACCAGAGAGATATACCTGCTGGAGCGCCTGCTACAGGTGGGTGCTGCTATGGTGATCAGCGAGCTGAGATAAGGGGGGACTTTACCTAGCAGGGTCTTTGTAGATGACCTGGAGCCAGTGGGTTTGGTGACGAGTATGAAGCGAGGGCCAGCCAACGAGAGCGTACAGGTCGCAGTGGTGGGTAGTATATGAGGCTTTGGTGACAAAACGGATGGCACTGTGATAGACTGCATCCAATTTATTGATTAGGGTATTGGAGGCTATTTTGTAAATGACATCGCCGAAGTCGAGGATTGGTAGGATGGTCAGTTTTACAAGGGTATGTTTGGCAGCATGAGTGAAGGATGCTTTTTTTGCAAAATAGGAAGCCAATTCTAGATTTAACTTTGGATTGGAGATGTTTGATGTGAGTCTGGAAGGAGAGTTTACAGTCTAACCAGACACCTAGAATATGTGGACAACTACAAATACCTAAGTCAGAACCGTCCAGAGTAGTGATGTTGGACAGGCGGGCAGGTGCAGGCAGCGATCGGTTGAAGAGCATGCATTTAGCTTTACTTGTATTTAAGAGCAATTGGAGGCCACGGAAGGAGAGTTGTATGGCATTGAAGCTCGCCTGGAGGGTTGTTAACACAAGGTTGTTAACACAACTCATGAAGCTGGTTGAGAGAATGCCAAGAGTGTGCAAAGCTGTCATGAAGGCAAAGGGTGGCTACTTTGAAGAATCTCAAATCTAAAATAGATTTTGATTTGTTTAACACTTTTTTTTGCTTACTACATGATTCCATATGTGTTATTTCACAGTTTTGATGTCTTCACTATTATTCTACAATGTAGAAAAAAAACAAAAAAAAACTTGAATGAGTAGGTGTGTCCAAACTTTTGACTGGTACTGTATACCAAATCGACCTGTTTTTTTATAATGTTCTTTATGATCAAATTTAAGGTGTTAAATGTATTCATTGACACTGCGCCCCTGTGTGTTATTCCTCCCCAGTGCCCTCTGCTGCCCCCCGGAACCTGACATTTGACCTAACGGAGCAGCAGCTGTCCATGAACTGGGCGACCTTGGAGGACGATGAGCTGCAGGGGAAACTGATGGCCTACAAAGTCCAGTGGAACCTGGGAGGAGAAGGACAGGTAGGATACAGCCTCATACAAGTGTATGTACACACTGGAGAGACAGTCTCATACACCTGTACACGCTGGAGAAATCTACCACACACCAGACAAGCCAAATGTCTTCAGCCTCCTGAGGTTGAAGAGGCGCTGTTGTCTTCTTCACCACACTGTCTGTGTGGACCGTTTCTGTTTGTCAGTGACATGTACGCAGAGGAACTTAAAAATGTCCAGTACTGTCCCATCGATGTAGATAGTCCACGATCATCTCCTTTGTTTTGTTGTTGTTGAGTTATTGAGGTTATTTTCTTGGCACCACTTTCCCAGGGCCCTCACCTCCTACCTGTAGGCTGTCTCGTCGTTGTTGGTAATCAAGCCTACTACTACTTGTGTCGTCTGCTAACTTGATGATCGAGTTGGAGGCGTGCGTGGCCACGCAGTCATGGGTGAACAGGGAGTACAGGAGGGGGCTGAGCACACACCCTTGTGGGGCCACCATGTTAAGGATCAGCATATAGATTTTGTTTCTTACCTTCACCACTTGGGGGTGGCCTGTCAGGTGGTCCGAGACCCAATTGCAGGGCCTTCTCAGTATTCAGCAGTTCCAAATCATAATGTGTGTTGTGTAAAAACATTTAAAAGCCCAGCACTCCCTTGAAATGGAAGCTTTTTAAAAAAGTTTCTTCAACTCAAAGCATGTCTTATGTAGACCATACACACTGACATACTTTGGTTGTTGTGTTCCAGGAGGCTCTGTTCTTTAAAGAGAATGTGGCCCACCTGTCCGGTGGCGGTCGTTTCTTCAACGCCACCTTCCACGTGTCAGCGTGTACAGTGGCTGGTTGTGGGCCCTGGAGCCAGCCTGTACTGGTCATGCCCGCCTCAGGTCAGTGAGCCCCTCTCACTCTCCATTATAAGCCCTGTCACTCTAATTGTTTTAAAACCTATGTTCCAAATTTGAAGGTGACAGGGCGTTCTGCTGTATGTAAAGCCAGTTTGTAATTGTGTGTGTGTGTGTGTGTGTGTGTGTGTGTGTGTGTGTTCCACCAGCATTGCCAGCCCAGATGCAGAGAGGCCATATGTGGGTGGGTCTTCTGTTGGGCCTGCTGGTGGCCACCATGGTGGGGCTTCTCTTGACAGTCCTAGTGCACCGCAGAGGGAAGGAGACACAGTTTGGGTATACTACCATTGCTCTCTTACTAGACCAGGCCAAAGCCTTTCAAATAAACATTATTTTCTGTTTAAATTAATTTGCATGGGCTGAAAGCAGTATTTCAATGAATACACTGACCTACTGTAAACAGCTGCCAGCCCCCCCCCCCCCCCCCCCCCCCCCAAAAGTACACTGACTTTACATATAGGCCTACGGTCTGCAGTATTTACCAGAATCAGAGGCATTGTTTGAATACTTTATGACTGCAGCCTACCTTCCTTTCATCCCTTCCTTAAAGTTATCACTGAGCTGACATGATTGGATGAGGGAAAGCAAGGTTTCGACTACATTCCTTTCACCAATTACCCCAAGGAAGGAAGGAAGAATGCATTTTTAGAAGTCTTCGAACAGGAGCAACTTTACTGCAAGGTTACTAAACCAAGGCAAAGCAGGAATAACAGTGCAGTCATAAAGTATTCAAACCAGGCCTCTGATTCTGGTAGATACTGCAGACAGTCGGCCTGCCGGCGCCCATACAGTATGTGAATGCAGGACTCTGCTTGTCATTGCAGGTCTGTCTTCAATCCCCCAGGGAATGAGCGCTTGGTGTCCTTCACTGCAGCCAGGTCATTCAACAGGACCTGCCCCGAGCTCCCAGAATCCAGCTGTAAGTAAAGTCAGTCGTGTTTGGCTTGCGGCCTCCACAAATAAAGGTGCCGCCCTCTGTTGACACTCTGTGCTTGTAGTCAGTGGACCTTGGTGGTGATTAATTAATTAAATCGGTGTCTCCCACCAGTGGACAGTTTGGGTATCAATAACGATCTAAAGGCCAAACTGCAAGACGTCCTGATCCCAGAAAGACTACTGACCCTCGGACACATGTTGGGAAAAGGTTGGTGAGGGCTTCCTTGTGTACCGTTTCTATACAAACTAGCTCACACCCTTAAAAGTGTTGACTGAAAGTAGACCTGTTGAGAAAAAGAAAATGTGGTAGATGCTGGCGACTGCAAAGGAAAACATTTACTAACGTCTGGCATGGCCTATAATCATGACCGTGTATGGCTAAATAACAAGGCAGACCTCATGTCTGTGTTGTGATGTTTTGGAATATGTTGAATTGTAACCAAAGTGTTTATTGTCCCAGGATGAATGTGCCAGTGGTTTTTAATTTTCTGTGTTTGAGTAGGTGAGTTTGGCTCAGTGCGTGAGGCCTTCCTAAAGATGGAGGACAGTACTGTACAGAAAGTTGCAGTGAAGGTGCTCAAAAGTGAGTGAGCGACTATAGACTACATTTTCACTGCCTTTTTATATGAATGTGTACAGTCGGTGGATATTACATTGAAACAGTTGAAAGTAGGCATGAACGTAGATTTCTTCCCATTTTGGAACTTTGTGTGCACACGCTTGGGCCTAATCATAGAATTACAGAATCCCTATTCATTTCAGAGGTACGCTGTAGGTCTAATAGTACAAATGTGTTGTTTAACTTTTAAAATGTATTATCTTTAAAAAAAATAATGTTTTAATGTTGCATAAACACAACCAGTCATGATGTTTTCATCTGATTTTCAAACGGCTCCTATAATAAGCCTGGCTACCTGCGCACGTTTGTCCACTAAAAATATATATATTCCAGCATCATTACAGTGTACTGTGCACCCGCCATTTGAATGGATAGAGACAGCTGTTACAAAACACCAGAAAGTGGAATGAATGATGATTTCGATTTGGAGATTTGTCAAAAATTCTTAAACTTGTGTAACCTGAATTGATGCATCCACTGCTGTTTGCGTGCGTCTCAGTCTCGGCCACTCATCTCTGCCGTGGCAAAATGTCACTACATTGTCCAACAATACCGTATTTTGGAGCATACTTCCACACGTCCAGTCTCACATTTGTCATGACACTGACATGTGGTCGGGTAATGATACATAATGGTGTAATAATCTACAGTTCTTCTTGGCATCTTTTTAATTATTGTGATAGGCCTACCGGTAAAACATGAGTCTTATGGCGTGCCCCCACTATTTATTTTGCCAGAACTCCATACCGGCTTACTTTCACCCCTGATGTGAACTAATACGTCCTTGCAAGTCGTGATAACTTTTTGTTTTCCATCAGCGGATATCAACTCGTCATGTGATATTGAACAGTGCCTGAAGGAGGCTTCTCATATGAAGGACTTCGATCATCCTAATGTCATCCAGCTCATTGGTTAGTAGTGAAGAAAGAAACCCATGACTTAGGCCAACTTTTATTTCAATTAAATTCATGACAACTTTATTTACGAAAGGCATTGCCAGATTACAAATAATAATATATTCTACAAACGGGTACAAGTAGGCTACTTAGGATCAGAGAAAGAGTTGTAACTGTCATTACAGAAACTCAATGCAGTGAGTTGTTGATTATATTGAATATGTTTTGGTCCTCCAGGAGTGAGTTTGCACAGTCGCCCTCAGCAACGGTTGCCCATCCCCATGGTTATCCTGCCATTCATGAAGCACGGGGACCTTCACACATTTCTGCTCTTGTCCCGCCTTGGAGACGAGCCCTTTGTGAGTGCCCCCTAAACATTTTATACACACTTGTATGCATACTAAAATAGATACATTGAGTGTACAAAACATTAGCAACACATTCCTTAATATTGAGTTGCACCCCCTTTTGCCTTCAAAACAGCCTCAATTTGTCGGGGCATGGACTCCACAAGGTGTTGAAAGCATCCCTCAGGGATGCTGGCCCATGTTGACTCTGCGACAATGCGTCCCACAGTTGTGTCCAGTTGGCTGGATGTCCTTTGCGTGGTGGACCATTCTTGATACACACGGTAAACCGTTGAGCGTGCAGCGTTGCAGTTCTTGTCACACTCAAACCGGTGGGCCTGACACCTACTACCATACCCTGTTCAAAGGCTCTTAAAACGTTTGTCTTGCCCATTCACCCTCTGAGTGGCACACATACACAATACATGTCTTAATTGTGTCAAGGCTTAAAAATTCTTCTTTAACCTGTCTCCTCCCCTTCATCTACACTGATTGAAGTGGATTTAACAGGTAACATCAATAAGGGATCATGGCTTTCACCTGGACAGTCTGTCATGGAAAGAGCCGGTGTTACTAATGTTTTGTACACTCACCCTATAACACCATCTATAATACATTTCTGCCCAATGTGTGTCCAGAGGACTCCAGGTCTTCTACTGTTACATTTGACAGTTTACATACAATGTTTTAAATTATTTATTTATTTCATGTTATGGAACTAGAGGAAAGACCAGTTTGACCTGTGGGCCCAAATTATTATTTATTTTCATAGTAGACTTTTTGTATAGGTTCAAATCACGTTTTAGCAAAATGTTGCTGTCTCTCCCTTACACAGACCGTGTCACTGCAGATGCTCATACAGTTCATGTTGGACATCGCCCGTGGAATGGCGTACCTGAGCAACAAAAGCATCATACACAGAGATCTGGCTGCGCGCAACTGCATGTGAGAATCTACGAGCACAGTAGACTGTGGCTTTGTCCCAAATGGCACCCTATTCCCTGTAGGACCCTTGTCAAAACTAGTGTACTAAATGGGGAATATGGCAACATTTGAGACAGCAACCCGTCACTTTACTCTTTCCTAACTGGGACTCCCTCTGATATACTTTACACTGAATTTACTAGAGCGTTATCTTGCCTGTGGGTTAGATTGTGACCATCTCCTCTCCTTTGTTCATAGGCTTAGTGAAAACTTGACAGTCTGCGTGGCAGACTTTGGGCTGTCAAAGAAAATCTACAGTGGCGACTACTACAGACAAGGATCTGTTTCAAAGCTGCCTGTCAAGTGGATAGCACTGGAGAGCCTTGCTGACAATGTCTACACTACTCAGAGTGATGTGGTATATACAAAGATGGAAGCACCCTCATAGTGGTCACAGTACACACAAACTCGTATCTTCACTTTCTAAATGATGGTGACACTGTAGGGCGGGAATATTTCAGTTTGGGATCCCCATCTTGAAATCCTCTTTGTGAAAAGGATTACATTTGTGTTTTGTAATGCAATTCAATGCATCGTGGATAAGATGTTAAATTTGTTTCCAGACCAATCAATTTAATTTTCGAATTTTTAAACGATGTAGTGGCCACAGAAGTTCACTGACTGAGTCCCTGTTTAATAGATATGTTGATTATGTTTTTGGAACTGTCAATTCCTTATTTTTGCCTTTTTAGTGGCCCCGGAAGTTAATTGACTGACTCTGTTTTCCCCACAGTGGGCGTTTGGAGTCACCATGTGGGAGATCATGGCACGGGGGCAGACCCCTTATCCCGGGGTGGAGAACTCCGAAATCTACGAGTACCTCATCAAGGGAGAGAGGCTCAAACAGCCACCTGACTGCCGAGACGACATGTGAGTGGTCCACTGGGTCTGATAGAAAATTCTCTGGCGTTGAAAATCAGCCTGCAAGGCCTTCATCAGAACTGATGGGATCGGTGCTATACTTTTCAAATGACTAAATTACTAATTATCATCATTGGTGCCAGATTAATGAAAATGATTTAATCATGAGTTTGTATATTTTACTGCCTATTTAACCAGGTAACTCATTGAGAACACATTACTTTACAATAACGACCTGACAGTTCAAGTCCTCTCCCTCTCTTTTCCCAGTTATGAGATCATGCATAGCTGCTGGAGCCCTGTTCCCAAGTGCCGCCCCAGTTTCCTGCACCTGATTGACCAGCTGGAGGGGCTGTGGGCCAGCCTATCCCCAGGGCCTAGCTGCATTAAGGAGGCCCTTCTCTACGTTAACCTGGAGAATGACAAGGGGGAGCAGGGGGCAGGGGCACTGGGCCCAAGGAAGGACCCCTTCTGGTCAGGAATGCCCTGGCAGTGTGTGGGGATGGAGGAGGATGAGAAAGACTGGCTCGTGGTGTCTTCTGGGGCAGCTCTGGCTGTCGGTGGAGACTACCGCTACATCATCGGTCCTACCTGTCATGGCACTGAAGAGGATGGTGGGAGGCAGGGGGACTCGATGGATACCTTGCAGCCAGACGTTAGGGATGAGGAATATGAAGATGCGTTCATTAATGTGTGATTTTATATTTCGACCACCATGCTGCCTCCCCTGCCCTGTCCTCCTTAACTGACCTTGTGTACAGATCTCACAGACTGGCAAGTTGGTTGTGGAGGGTTGGTCACTCACTACTGTCCTCCAGTGAAGTTTCTGAAAATGAATGGATGCTCACCAGCATGACCTAACGGAGCAGAATTGGATTGAAGTTCATATCTCAATGAACTTTTCTACCCATTTTATTTCCAGTTATTCTGTCCTTTGTGTACATTATACTATGATTTCACACCAATACACACACACAATCAGCCTTACTATTACATTGACAAAAAGCGCAGTATATTTTAGATCTTGACTGATACAGTTAACTTTTCAATGGAAGACTCACTGACCGAGGCATTATTTAGTCTGTAGATATGTACCTTTTGATGTTTTAGGGAATTAATTTATTAACAAATGCTGCCTACTGTAGGTATTGAACATTGGCATTTGCTGCTTTGCGAACTTACTCCCTTTCATACCCTAAACTCAATATAATAAGCAGCTCCAGTCCAAAAGCCTCTATTACACTTGTTCTTATTTAACCTTAACATTTTAATGGACCACAACTGAAATAATCCTTTAAAGCAGTGGTCACCAATCTGAGTTGAGATCACTTTGAGTCCAAAAGCAAGACAAGCTCTACCGCTCAGATTTATTTTGTTTTAAGTAACCTTACATAACATTAACCAGTTTAAAAACAGTAGTATAGCAATGAGGTATGTGCAGTAGGCTATAGGCATATTGTATTTGCTTCAATTGCCCTGCCAATGTTCACCATTTTCTTCTGAATTACAGTTCATGTAAGGAAATCAGTCAATGGAAAAATTAATTATGTCCTAATCTCTGATTTCACATGACTGGGCAGGCTCGCAGCCATGGATGGGCCTGGGAGGGCATAGGCCCACCCATTGGGGAGCCAGGCCCAGTCAATCAGAATGAGTTTTTCCCCACAAAAGGGTTTTATTAGACAGAAATATCCTCAGTTTCATCTGTTGTCCAGGTAGCTGGTCTCAGATGAAGAAGCTGGAAGTGGAGGTCCTGGGCTGGTGTGGTTACACGTGATCTGCGGTTGTGAGGCCTGGCAACATTCCTGCAATCAGAATGCCACTTTCACACTCCCTCAAAACTGTGGCATTGTGTGACAACTGCAGCACAAGGTGCACTTGTGTAATGATCATGCTGTTTAATCAGTTTCTTGATATGCCACACCTGTCAGCTGGATGGATTATCTTGGCTTAAAGAGAAATGCTCAATAACCAGGATGTAAACAAATGTGTGCACAAAATTTGAGAGAAGCTTTGTGCATATGGGACATTTCTGGGATCTTTTTTTCAGCTCATGAAACATGGGACCAAAACTTTACATGTAGTGTTTTTCATTTTTGTTCAGTTTATATTTAAAAATGTGAGGTAGGCTATATGATCACACCAGCAATTGATCAGTTGTATTACTTGTAAGGCACAGCTGAGTGAGCATATATTTGAAATAATAAAAAATAAATCTGGGCTGATGGTGCCTGCATCTGATGGTCAGGCCCAGCGGAGGGAGAGCAGCAGACTGAGGGTCTGCCTCTCAACATCTCCCTTCTCTCCGTTTCCTCCACTGACACTGACCAAATAGGGACACAGTCTGCCAGCTGATGGCAAAACTCGAGTCGCACCGCATAATTTCTGCCTTATGCACAAATTCATGTTACTCCTATGAACTATTTTAATAGCATATACAGTGCCTTGCGAAAGTATTCGGTCCCCTTGAACTTTGCGACCTTGTGCCACATTTCAGGCTTCAAACATAAAGATATAAAACTGTATTTTTTGTGAAGAATCAACAACAAGTGGGACACAATCATGAAGTGGAACGACATTTATTGGATATTTCCAACTTTTTTAACAAATCAAAAACTGAAAAATTGGGCGTGCAAAATTATTCAGCCCCTTTACTTTCAGTGCAGCAAACTCTCTCCAGAAGTTCAGTGAGGATCTCTGAATTATCCAATGTTGACCTAAATGACTAATGATGATAAATACAATCCACCTGTGTGTAATCAAGTCTCTGTATAAATGCACCTGCACTGTGATAGTCTCAGAGGTTCAGGTGGCATTAAAAGCGCAGAGAGCATCATGAAGAACAAGGAACACACCAGGCAGGTCCGAGATACTGTTGTGAAGAAGTTTAAAGCTGGCTGTGTGATTCAGGTCGTTGTCATGCTGGATGACCCAGCCATGACCCATCTTCAATGCTCTTACTGAGAGGTTGTTGGCCAAGATCTCACGATACATGGCCCCATCCATCCTCCCCTCAATACGGTACAGTCGTCCTGTCCCCTTTGCAGAAAAGCATCCCCAAAGAATGATGTTTCCACCTCCATGCTTCACGGTTGGGATGGTGTTCTTGGGGTTGTACTCATCCTTCTATTCCTCCAAACACGGCGAGTGGAGTTTAGACCAAAAAGCTATATTTTTGTCTCATCAGACCACATGACCTTCTCCCATTCCTCCTGTGGATCATCCAGATGGTCATTGGCAAACTTCAGACGGGCCTGGACATGCGCTGGCTTGAGCAGGGGGACTTTGCGTGCGCTGCAGGATTTTAATCCATGACGGCGTAGTGTGTTACTAATGGTTTTCTTTGAGACTGTGGTCCCAGCTCTCTTCAGGTCATTGACCAGGTCCTGCCGTGTAGTTCTGGGCTGATCCCTCACCTTCCTCATGATCATTGATGCCCCACGAGGTGAGATCTTGCATGGAGCCCCAGACCGAGGGTGATTGACCGTCATCTTGAACTTCTTACATTTTCTAATAATTGCGCCAACTGTTGTTGCCTTTGCACCAAGCTGCTTGCCTATTGTCCTGTAGCCCATCCCAGCCTTGTGCAGGTCTACAATTTTATCCCTGATGTCCTTACACCCTCTCTGGTCTTGGCCATTGTGGAGAGGTTGGAGTCCGTTTGATTGAGTGTGTGGACAGGTGTCTTTTATACAGGTAACGAGTTCAAACAGGTGCAGTTAATACAGGTAATGAGTGGAGAACAGATGGGCTTCTTAAAGAAAAACTAACAGGTCTGTGAGAGCTGGAATTCTTACTGGTTGGTAGGTGATCAAATACTTATGTCATGCAATAAAATGCAAATTAATTACTTAATCACACAATGTGATTTTTCTAGATGTTTGTTTTAGATTCTGTCTCTCACAGTTGAAGTGTACCTATGATAAAAATGACAGACCTCTACATGCTTTGTAAGTAGGAAAACCTGCAAAATCGGCATTGTATCAAATACTTGTTCTCCCCACTGTATATATCTATTTTTTTACACACACTACTTTACTGCAGACACTTATCTGAGCCATTCGATTGGCCAGCGGTAGGCCTATTTAGGACTTGATTTGCTCTCCGGGCCCGCTGGGAAAGCAGAGTTAGTACCTTCAAACACATGAAATTATTCAATGGGAACACTTCACCTTCCCGGCACGCAGGGCAGCTGAATGGGGTGCACCTACCGTCTCACTACTAAAATATTGAATAGGAACGCAAGGCTTTATCGCTGGGTTTTTTACAGAAATGTTTGGCGATCGACGAGGAATGCCTTGGAGATCGGACAGTCCATAGCGATGACCGGTTGGTGACCACTGCCTTAAAGGGATACTCCGAGATTTTTGCAATGGCCTTTTTATCTAAACTCAGCAAAAAAAAGAAAGTCCCCTTTTCAGGAACCTGTCTTTCAAAGATAATTTGTAAAAATCCAAATAATTTCACAGATCTTCATTGTAAAGTGTTTAAACACTGTTTTCCATGCTTGTTCAATGAACCATAAACAATTAATGAACATGCACCTGTGGAACGGTCGTTACGACTCTTAACAGCTTACAGACGGTAAACAATTAAGGTCAGAGTAATGAAAACTTTATTAAGGACACTAAAGAGGCCTATCTACTGACTCTGAAAAACACCAAAAGAAAGCTGCCCAGGGTCCCTGCTCATCTGCGTGAACGTGTCTTAGGCATGCTGCAAGGAGGCATGAGGACTGCAGATGTGGCCAGGGCAATAAATTGCAATGTCTGTACTGTGAGACGCCTAAGACGGCACTACAGGGAGACAGGACGGACAGCTGATCGTCCTCGCAGTGGCAGACCACGTGTAACAACACCTGCACAGGAATGGTACATCCGAACATCACACCTGCGGGACAGGTACAGAATGGCAACAACTGCCTGAGTTACACCAGGAACGCACAATCCCTCCATCAGTGCTCAGACTGTCCGCAATAGGCTGAGCGAGGCTGGACTGAGGGATTATAGGCCTGTTGTAAGGCAGGTCCTCACCAGACATCAATGTCGCCTATGGGAACAAACCCACCGTTGCTGGACCAGACAGGACTGGCAAAAAGTGCTCACTGACGAGTCGTGGTTTGGTCTCACCAGGGGTGATGGTCGGATTTGTGTTTATTGTCGAAGGAATGAGTGTTACACAGAGGCCTGTACTTTGGAGCGGGAACGATTTGGAGGTGGAGGGTCCATCATGGTCTGGCAAATCTGGTACAGTCCACGAGGAGGAGATGCACTGCAGTACTTAATGCAGCTGGTGGCCACACCAGATACTGACTGTTACTTTTGATTTTGACACTCCTTTTGTTCAGGGACATATTATTCAATTTCTGTTAGTCACATGTCTGTGGAACTTGTTCAGTTTGTCTGTTGTTGAATCTTATGTTCATACAAATATTTACACATGTTAAGTTTTCTGAAAATAAACGCAGTTGACAGTGAGAGGACGTTTACTTTTTTTGCTGAGTTTACTTCCCCAGAGTCCGATGAAATCATAGATACCTTTTTAATGTCGGTGCACGCTGTTAGAAGGAAGTTTCTAACTAGTGTTAGCGCAATGACCTGAAGTCATCTGAGATACCCATAGACTTCCAGTCATTTCGCTAATGCTAGTTAGCATTGGCTCACAAAACTGCCTCCAACTTCCTTCATACTGGACACGGAGACATAAAAATGGTATCAACAACCTTCCCCTGACTCTGGAAAGTAGATAAAGACCTCATTGCCAAAATCCCAAAGTATCCCTTTACAATTTTTGTGAATTTGTTATTTTGAAGAGTACCATTGAGTATTTATGAAACAGGATAATATGCAGGATAGTATTCAAGAACTAATTTTACCAGTGTGAATATGGATATTATGATCTGTTAAGACATTAGGCAGCCTGATAAAATGGGAGTCTGTCGTTCACTGATGCTCAAAATGTTTACAGAGACACCTTTTGGTTTTGCTTATAGGCTATGGGATATCAAGGGACATGTTTTAATATGTATATTTTCTATGTAGTTTTTGTATATTGTTATAAAATCATTTCCATAGATACAACCCAAATCATTAAAAACAGAGACTTATGAAGCTGATGCTTTGTGATACTCTGACCAGTCCATCCTTACCAGCCTGTGCCTAGTTGTTTTTAGATTTGTACATAAAGCTACAATGTAATTCTCACCTCAAGTGTAAGTAAATAAAAAAGGTTGGTTGTTTCATCATCATATGGTATATTTAAGCAATAAGGCTGAGGGGGTGTGGTATATGGCCACAATACCACGGCTAAGGGCTATTTTTACGCACGACGCAAGTGCTAGGACACATCCCTTAGCCGTGGTATATTGGCCATATATCACAAACCCCCAAGGTGCCTTATTACTATTATAAACTGATTACCAACATAATTAGAGAAGTAAAAATAAATGTTTTGTCATACCCATCATATAAGGTCTGATATACCACGTCTTTCAGCCAATCAGCATTCAGGGCTGGAACCACCTGGATTAAAATAGTCTTTACCTTCCGGGAAAGCTTGGAACTCCAACACTCACCATCAGCCTAACTTCTATGTGCTCCAGCTGATCTGGATAAATGTAGTTAGTTAGTTTATTTTAATTATCAGATACTAACCATGTTTCCATCCACAGTTTTCATGCAGTAAAGTAATTGTATTTAAAAAAAACATGACTGCTGTGATGGAAACAGGTTTCGGTACAATTTCATAAATGCAGACAGAATTTGTTTGTTCGTTCGACATGGTAGGATCTTTCTGTGTCGGTAAAATGAATTATTCGAGAAATAACAGTAGAAACAACTTTAAGCACAAATATTGATATGATAACCATCATATTGAAGTAAACTTGGGAGTCACGCGATGATATGGTGTGTGTGTGATCCTCCCACTACGACTCGGGAAACCATGTAGTGTATTAGACTACAGATTATTATTAATTTCACAGGGTAGTGAAAGACCACGGTGATCTTGATCCTCCTTTTCCAACAAATATTGAGGGTCTTACTCTGATTGATACTTGACTGCCAGTTGACAAAAAATATTCAGGATTTTATCCATTATAATCTCTTGCTGTTGGCTAGAGCACACGTACCAAGACCAGAGTAGGCACATTTGCTATTTAACACAAAATAATCCATAGTTAAATGTGATGGAATCACAGATTTTTATTGGGTACATGAAAACGTAAGCGAAACAGTAAAACAATGTGTGCATTATGTAATACGCACAGCACACATTTTTCAAGTCGGTGGCAGAAGCACACCAATGCTTGGAAAATGCACTTATTTTGTGTGGATTATTTTACATTTTCGCATGAAAATCTGTCTCCAATTGGATGGAAACCTAGCTACTGAGATTTGTATTTTATCCCAATCCCTCCAGACACAGAGAGAGTGGACAGGACATGGTCAGCCTGGAGCAGTTTAGGGATAAAGTGCCTTGCTCAAAGATACAACTGCCAGGAGATGGCATCAAGGATTTGATACCTGGCACCCCCCAATTGCTGGCTCATATCCTGACAGATTTCCCTGACAGACCCAGGATTCGATCCTGCCTCTAACTGCTATCCCATATAAATCCTTAATTGCCTTGCTCAAAGATACAACTGCCAGGAGATGGCATCAAGGATTTGATACCTGGCACCCCCCAATTGCTGGCTCATATCCTGACAGATTTCCCTGACAGACCCAGGATTCGATCCTGCCTCTAACTGCTATCCCATATAAATCCTTAATAAATTCGGAATATATTTGCAAATGACTGAAATCTGCTGATGTGCCCTTGAGCAAGGCCTGTAACCCTAATTGCTCCAGTAAGTCGCTCTAGAGGGTCTGCTAAATGACTAAAATGTAAATGCATATTTCCTGTCAAGTCATGGGGCCCCCATTGATTGTGTTATGTTTGAATCACTCAGATAGCTTATGCCTTGTTCTTATACTATGGCAAAATGTGTAGAAACCGTAAAATTCTCTCTCAACCCCATGACAAAACATGTAGAATTGTAGCTTGCCCCCCCCCATTCCAAACACTTAAAAGACACACCAGTTTAATGCAAACTGTAGTCTCCAGTGGCAGCGAAGTGTCAAACGAAGTGTCAAACGTAATCAACAGGGACTGCATTTTCGGCATGCAAGACATAATAACGCTAGTTTGCTAAAACACACACACACACATATATATATATATATATATATAGATGACACTGACTTTAGCGTTGGCAAATTGGAATGACGCTCAAATGGTCTTAGTCTCGTAGTCAGGAGCCTATACAACACACATAGCTAGCTTCATAAACATGTATTGGAATTCTGAAATGTATTGGAATAATTGACAAACTATACATCTAGCTTGCTAGCTATATGGGTAACTGTAGCTAGCTACATTAGCTTGCATGGTACATTAATAGCTTGAGGTTGGTTGCTTTTAAGCCGAACTTCAAGATTTCTACCAAGGACGTTGCCTCTTCGACCTTCACTCTCCCCCGCTTGGGCAAGGTACATTTGAGGTAGCTACACTCGTATGTGATGATGTAAAACGTCATTCAAGAGCTAGGTTTTGGACCGAGGGCTGTCTAATTTGCGTTTGGACTGCAGCCAAGTCTTCTTACGTCGTCTGACTAGTTATGGCTGACTAGCTACGGATTATTCCCCTAACTATCCGGCTCCCCAACCCTGCACTTTATAGAGGATCCTACCCTATATACATAGACATGGAATCACTGGCCACTTTAATAATGGAACACTAGTTACTTTAATGTTTACATACTGCTTTAGTCATCTCATATGTATATACTGTATTAAATTCTACTGTATTTAGTCCATGCCCCCGACATTGCTCGTCCTAATATTTATATTTTTCTTAATTCCATTATTTTACTTGTAGATGTGTGTATTGTTGTGAATTGTTAGATACTAACGTTACTGCACTGTTGGAGCCAGGAACACAAGCATTTCGCTACACGCGCAAAACATCTGCTAAATATGTGTATGTGACCAATGAATTTTGATTTGAAAACACCGAGTCGAAATGTACAGCCAAGTCGCAGGTAAATTCTTGCATTGACAGTTTCAATCTGGTTAGAGCTGGTTGGCAAGCACATGTCCCCGAATAAGCATGCCCACAAGCTTTGTCTGTCGTTACGTGTACAGTCGACATGTTCAACTTTGATTATATTTATACCCCAACCTTCTGTCTTCGTTGGAAGGCCACCTACCAAAAAGCGGGGAGTTTCAAATCTCCACATGGCGGCGTTCCGTACCACCTCAGCAGGCATGTTCTCCCTCCGTTTTGAATCATGTGACACGAAGGCGCTGAGTCTGCGCAGAATGACCTGAACGTGCATCCGCGGAGCTGTGACGTCTTTTTACAGCACGCATGATTCTTCCAGATGGGAGCTGCGAGGTACTGTATATTATGCTTTCAATTGAGGAAAAGGAAGGGATTACACAAGGAATCGACGACCACCATCGCATATTTTGATCCATTAAAATGTGCAAAAGGTAATCCATGTGCTTAGTGAGGCACATGATCCCGTCGAGAAAGACTATGTTGATATTGCAAGCTCCAAGTCTTCTCTTTCTAGTCTGAGGATGTGGCCACCATGTTGACTTGGGAATCAGGCGCCATTGAATTCGATCGTGTTGTTGGCAAGGCTTAAGTGCTTAGGCCTTACAGGCCCAAGCCACGTTTTTAGTCGCCGCAGTGCATGGCATCGAGGCCATTTTCAAAGAAGGATTTCTACTTATAAGTAAAGGATAGAGGACATACTATTCTTGCCACAACTTGGTGTAGTCAACAAACACCACAATGTATGCGATTACGGTGCGCCGGCAATACAGTAGGTCCGCCAGGATCATGTTTGTTTACCAGGGTTGTCTCGTATGGTAATGCAAAATGGCCGCCGTGAGTTCTTTGATTTCACGATATTAACGCTGTCTTTTAGAAATGGACACGCTTTGTGTCAGTAGCATACGTACACGGTAGTTATTCGAGATGTCCTATCAAACGTTTTCTCTATAACATTAGAAGGTTCAAGTACCCTACAGTAGGCTGTTATTTCATAACTTGACCCTGAAACGAATTATTCAAGTAAGTCGACGACATTTTTGTTAGTGTGTCCATTTTCGATCAAAACATCACATTTCCTGTGAACAATATGATTTTGTCTTATTTTTCAGGCCACGTGAGGGAGGCTAAATTATATTCAATAATAGCCTAGGCAGCCATGCTGGGCGCTGGACCTGCACTATGGTCTAGGATTCCTCGTACATAAAGCATCCTCCATTCATATGTGCACCTTCTTAATAAAACACTATTTTCCAACACCATTTTAGGATTCTCGGACGTTCAGCCAAGGTTGTGCAACATAAGATGTCTGAAAATGGTGATGCCCAATGGTGTTTTATTAAAGATGTACTTTGCCAACTAAACCCCTGGCTTTGGGCTGGATGTGTCAGTGTAGGTCATACATGCATAATCTATTAACCAAATTACTGTTTTACCTCAATAAGCAATGAAATCCATAGTTTGAAAGTGACTGTTTTCTTGAAGCTGTACCATGCCATTTTCCCTACATTTCCCGCATTTGAGTGACTAGTAAGTCTAGACTAGACCTAGTAAGGCCTACCCAGTGTTATCCAGTGAGGTACACAGCAGAGAGAGAGAGGGAGCGCTCAATGACGTGGTGCACATATCTGCATATATGTGATGCAATGTATGCAATTTTTGGGGACCACTTTTGTCTCGTGAGTGCTACGTTCAGAACTACTAGCTAAAAAGTATTTATGAAACAGAGATGGATAGCGGGGTACTTCTAGTGGCCGAAAGGCTGTTTTATTTAGCATGGCAGCGCCATTTTAATGTATGGGATCGGCTGCCTAGGCTACTTCAATAATAGGCCTAATAACTGACTCCCTGTTCAGGGGCAGAACGACAGATTTGTACCTTGTCAGCTCGGGGGGTTTGAACTTCCAACCTTCCGGTTACTAGTCCAATGCTCTAACCACTAGGCTACCCTGCCACCCTATAGCCAATCAATTTCCTTAGCTATCAGTAGTAAACTGGGAGTTTAATAAAATGCATGTTCATGTGTTATCGTTTTGTTGATTAAATTACAAGACTGATCTCCAGTTCTTTGATTTGCTTCTTTTTTTGTGTTTATTGCTCATTATCTATTGATACATTTTGGTATGTATTTATTCATAGTTGCATAATGTCCAAATATCTATGACTCATGCATTTTTATACTATGCTGTAATTTAGCTTAGTAGTCATAATTTGTAATTAATTTGTCGTATTTCCAAAGTAAGCAAATGTTTTGAGAAATGCATGTAAAACTGTGATTTCTCAACGCTTAGAATTTTTTATTTTTTTGCCATTCTAATATTTTACCTAAATAACCTCCACACCGTTAAAGGCCGATAGGGCTGGGCGATATAGCAAATTAATGTTTTTGCATGAGAATAAAGGTTTTTGTTATTTTTTGTTTTTATGAGCGTTCATGTCCACTTGTTCTCTTGTATTTTGGGTCTCGTCTCCGTCCTAACAATGGGGGTCATTGTGCACAAGACGGGAAGGCAGGCTCATAGAAATGCATTGGCCTTCTTTTGGACAGATATTTAGCGAGAGTGAATCCTCTCGCGTTGTTTCTATCTCTCTGGTTTACAAACACACCAAGCCCCTCACCCTGCCTCTCACGCCAACAAAGTTGAAAGATCACATCTTCCTCTCTGGCAAGCGGTTTCACCTCGCTATTTGAGTTTTGGCATGCAGAGGTTCTGTATTGTAGTCTGTCAGCCATGTTAAGGGAACAACTCTGGACAGTGACAGGAGATGTTATGCATAACAAATGTGAAACTAGATAATGTGTATTGTGTACACATTTGCATCACCGTTTCACATTTGTTATGCATAACATCCCCTTTCACGGTCCCTCTAACTGTCCTGAGTTGTTCCCTTAACATGGCTGACATAGATTACTATACAGAACCTCAGCATGCCTCAACTACCCAAATTGCGTGCAGATCATACACTACTAAAACGAGAGTATCAACGAACATTGGTTCTGGAAAATTAATGTTCAGTTTGTCGCGCACAGCATTGGTACCACGTACCGTTATCTGTATTTTAGTCAGTCTTATACTAGCTGTCTATATAAGGAATTGGCAACTCTTCATTCTGAGAAATAAGGTAGGCCACTTGATTTCAGCACCTGAAAATAGTGGACAGGCTAACATGCTTTTCAAATAGTTGGAGGCAGACAGAAGGGTGTGTTCATAACAATTAAACTGTTCAACTTTGTTAGCTAGCAAACTGACCCTATTTGGCTAAATTTGAAATGTAAAGATTAGCTGGCTAATCGCTAGCACGTGGGTTGTTGAGACCTGTGTTAATTTTTAATAATTAATTTTGTTAATTTTCTAAAGCCTTAATGCCTGCTACAATAAGTTAGTCATTATTAGTGAATGTGTATTATGCATGGTTCTAGTTAAATTTGTAACAAAAAATGGCTTTTTCATAGACCTGAAAGCCAGATCAGTTATTGCAAAAAAGGAAGTTAAACAATTTTGATGAAATAATTATATTATTAGGTGGTTTTATGGTCGTGGGAGGCTCATATTTATCCTAGGTATAACAATCCCTGGATTAATTGACGTGCACATATCTGTATATATGCGATGTAGTACACCATTTTTGGGGATCACTTTTGGCTCGTGAGTGCTACGTTCAGACCTGCTGGCTAAAAAGTATAAAAAAAGTACCGGAGACTCTTTTTAGACGGTACCATAGAGACGGATAGAGTGGGACTTCTAGTGGCCAAAAGGCTGTTTTAGCATGGGCAGAGCCATTGAAGGCTTCCACCATTTTAATGTAGTCAACTGGGTGGGACTTCCAACTTCATTGGCTGATCCCTCGGTCATGTCGAACCGGGTCCAAGGCTTCTATTTATCCTTAGGTATAACTTCACAAACCCTGGATTCATTAGATTATTGCTGTCTGTTTATACTGCAGTGTATTTTATCTTTAATTGTACAACAACGCTTATTATTTAGAGAGAACTTTAAAAAAAATCTAGATATAAAGTGCCTTCTGAAAGTATTCAGATCCCCTGACTTATTCCTTTATTTTGTTTGTTTATTCTAAAATGTATTACATTGTTTTCCCCTCATTAATCTACACACAATAACCCATAATGACCAAGCAAAAACAGGTTTATATACATTTTTTGCTCATGGGGGAAATAAAATTGAAATATGACATTTTCATAATTTTTCAGACCCTTTACTCAGTACTTTGTTGAAGTACCTCTTTGGCAGCGATTACAGCCTCAAGTCTTCTTGGGTAGACTTCAGGCTGCAGATCCTCTCAAGCTCTGTCAGGTTGGATGGGGAGCATTGCTGCACAGTTATTTTAAGGTCTCTTCAGAAATGTTTGATCAGGTTCAAGTCCAGGCTCTGGCTGGGCCACTCAAGGTCATTGGGACTTGTCCCGAAGCAACTCCTGCATTGTCTTGGTTGTGTGCTTATGGTCATGTCCTGTTGGAAGGTGAGCCTTCGCCCCAGTCTGAGGTCCTGAACTCTCTGGAGCAGGTTTTCATCAAGGATCTCTTCATACTTTGCTCCGTTCATCTTTGCCTGCGATCCTGACTAGTCTCCCAGTCCCTGCCACTGAAAAATATCCCCACAGCATGATGCTGCCACCACCATGTTTCATGGTGCCAGGTTTCCTCCAGACATTCAGACCAAAGAGTTCAATATTGGTTTCATCAGACTAGAGAATCTTGTTTTAGGTGCCATTTGGCAAACTCCAAGTGGGCTGTGCCTTTTTACTGAGGAGTGGCTTCCGTTTGGCCACTCTACCATAAAGGCCTGATTGGTGGTGCAGAGATGGTTGTCCTTCTGGAAGGTTCTCCCATCTCCACAGAGGAACTCTAGAGCTCTGTCAGAGTGACCACCTCCCTGACTACTCAGTTTGGCCGTGCGGCAGCTTTAGAAAGAGTCTTGGTGGTTCAAAACTTCTTCCATTTAAGAATGATGGAGGCCACTGTGTTCTTGCGGCCCTTCAATGCTGCAGACATTTTTTTTGGTACCCTTCCCCAGATCTGTGCTTTGACACAGTCCTGTCGCGGAGCTCTACGGACAATTCCTTTAACCTCATGGCTTTGTTTTTGCTCTGACATGCACTGTCAACTGTGGGACCTTATATAGACAGATGTGCATGCCTTTCCGAATTATGTCCAATAATTTAATTTACCAAAGATGGACTCCAATCAAGGATGATCAATGGAAACAGGATGCACCTGAGCTCAATTTCGAGGCTCATTGCAAAGGGTTAGAATACTTATGTAAAAAAATAAAAGTTTTTTTATTTTTAATATATTTGCAAACATTTCTAAACCTGTTTTTGCTTTGTCATTATGGGGTATTGTGTGTAGATTGCTGAGGATTTCAATTTTATTCAATCCATTTTAGAATAAGGTTGTAACGTAACATAAGGCACTGTACATCTTCCTTTCTGCCCTAGGGAATGTTATAGTTCCACTCAAAGCTTAAAGGGATACTTTGTGATTTTGGCAATGAACCCGTTTATCAGGTGGACTCATAGATACCATTTTTATGTCTTTGCCTCCATTATGAAGGAAGTTTGAGGTAGTTTTGCAAGCCAGCTCTAACTAGCATTAGTGTAAGGACTGGACGTCTATGATAACAGCTAGCATGCCAGAATACTCTAGAGATCTGTCAATGTAAGGTAGCAGTATGAGGTGATTTGGCTAGCTAGAGAATTGGTAATAGCCTGGTAACTCATTTGCTAATTGTTTTCCTCTCTTATTTTTAATGTGGATTGGCCTTTTGATGTCAGATATTCATGATTATATCTTTATCATGCTAAATCGCTTTATTTTTGTTTTAGGATGCAGAATGAAGAAATGGACAGACAGATGTAAGAGGGCGTCCTGCCCTCGAAAAAGACCGTGACAAGTTCATGGCCGCCAACAAGAAGAAGAAAATAATGGTTCTTAATGAGGAGGGGGCAGCTGCGCCCATGGCACTGCACTCGACTGCCTCTCCCCCTGACCTAGTTGGTGCCCTAAAAACAGGGCAGGCAAGTGGAGTTGTAGCCAATGAGGAAGCAAATATTGCAGCAACATCCACTCCAGGCTCTGCAATGGGTGTTGCTCTTACAATGAACTCCACTGTCATTTCTAATAACCAACCAGAGAATTTACCACCAGAGAGCACCCGCAGAGGTATCAAGGTGATGTTGGACAGCAACAACATGTGGAATGAGTTCTTCAGATGCAAAACTGAGATGATAGTAACCAAACAAGGCCGGAGAATGTTCCCTTATTGCCGCTTTCGCATCTCTGGTTTGGATCCCTTCCAGAAGTACAATCTGCTCATGGATATCAACCCAGCGGACAACAAACGTTACAAGTGGACTGGGCAAAATTGGAAAATGAGTGGAAAGGCAGAAGCCCATATGCTGAGACGGATCTTCATCCACCCAGACTCTCCATCTTCTGGTCACCAATGGATGCAGAACCCAGTTTCATTCTACAAGCTTAAGCTCACTGACAACACCATGGACCAGGAGGGTAATGTCATTTTGCACCCAATGCACCGGTACTTACCGCACCTCCATGTGGTCTCAGCTGAAATGCCTACGGAGGATATTCAGCTCAATGGGCATGACGTAATAACCTTCACCTTTCCCCAGACTGAGTTCTTTGCTGTAACAGCCTACCAGAACTTACGCATGTCTCAGTTTAAAGCAGACTTCAACCCTTTTGCAAGTGGACCCTCTTGGGCTCTAAAGCTGAAAACTAGTCCCTCCAATGATTCGAAGAAGAATGAAACCAGCTCTCCCAATGAACTCAAGCCTTTGAAAGGCTTGAATGGCCTGAAATCTTTAATGGCTGCAAAACACAGCTCTAAAGACACTTCAGCAGTAGATAAAGGACTCCCCAGCGCGGATGCTCAAAATGTTACACCTGCAGGCAGTGAAACCAGATCTCCCAGTGAGCTCAAGCCTGTGAAAGGCCTCAGTGGCCTGAAGGCTTTGATGGCAAAGCGCAACTCTAAAGACACTTCAGCAGTAGATCAAGGACTCCTCATTCCAAATGCTCAAAATGTCACCCTTACATTTGGTGACAAATCTGAGGTCAACAGCCATCGACCCAGCTCCATGCTGAAATCAAGTCCCTCCAATGAGATGAAGAAAGACCCCAGCAAATCTCCCAATGAGCTCAAGTCTGTGAAAAGCCTGAATAATCTTAAGTATTTGATGGGGAAACGCACTTCTAAAGATACTTTTGCAGCAGGTCAAGGACTTTTCTCTTCCGATACTCAAAATGTTATGCTTGCAGAAAGGGACAAGTCCAGCGTCAAAATAAGTCCCTCAAATGAGTCGAAAAAAGACCACACCACATCTAACAATGAACTCAAGCCTGTGAAAAGCCTGAATAACCTGAAGTCTTTGATGGCAAAACACAACTCTAAAGACACTTCCCCGCTAGATCAAAGAGTCCTCAGCGCAGATACTCAAAATGTTTCACTTGCTGACAATGACAAGTCCTGGGTCAACTCTATTGGGCCCAGCTACTGCACTCCAAAGTTGATATCAAGTCCCTCCAATGAGTTGAAAAAAGTAGAAACCACATCTCAGAAGGAATTCAACCCTCTTAAAAGTAATCTGAGGTCTTTGATGGCAAAGCGCAACTTTAAAGACACTTCAGCGGTAGATCAAGGACTCCTCAGCTCTCATACTCAAAATGTTACACTTGGAGAATCTGACAAGTCAAGTGTTAATGATCATGCACCCAGCTCTTGCAAGAAATCAAGTCCCTCCAAGATGAAGAAAGATGAAACCATATCTCCCAAGGTGCGCAAGCCTGTGAAAAATACCCGAAAGTCTTTGCGCGCAAAACGCAACTTCCTGAAGACTTCAGTAGCAGATCAAGGACTCACTACCTCCGATGCTCAAACTGCTACAGTTGCAGACAGTGAAAAGTCAGTCTGTAAGAAAGAGTCCACTGATCAAAGTTCCTGGTAAGTTCTCAAGTTCAGTAAGCTGCATGTTAGCTCTTTACTTTAAAATGCACTTCTAATCTTTTGCATTTATCTTTTGAACAGTACAATAGGTCCTCCCCAAAGTAACTTCACTGAGCTGATACGGGAGTGTCATCTGAAAATAAGAAGGTGCAATGTGGAGATAACCAATACAGCTTGCAATGTTGAGCAAACAGACACTAAGGGCATGGTTGCCAAAGGCAAAGTTGTGGAAGTTGCTTTGAATTACAATTTTTCCCAGATTCCTGACGTGTTGTCGAAAACTATTACAAAGGTGGGACCCCAGGATAATGGGAATACGATTGACAGTGAAAAGGACCACCTCTGTTCATCTCAGTCCCAGGAACCTGTGAAGACCCCTGTGTCTATCAATGACCATTCAGCAGATGAAGTTGAAAGCAGTCAAAAGGCTTCCCAAAGCTCCTCAGTGAGCTCTGAAGCAAAAAGGACAGGTTCTGATGAACAGCAGCAGGGGAAGGCTAAACCACACAAACGACCTGAACCTGTGCCTTTGCCCCTGCTTGCACTCTACCTTCAACAGTTGAAGTCGAAATCCAGACCTTTTAGGACCAAACCAACATCTCCTTTGCCCTCTACTTCATCCCCATCTTCTGCTGTTCTAACTACTGACCCTACTGGCCCAGCCACTGACCCTACTGGTCCAGCAATGGTCCTAACTGGATATGCTGTTCTTCCAGCCAGTGATTCTGTAGTTCGAGCCACTGACCCCACTGGGCAAACCACAGACTATGCTGGTGTACCCACCGATATTTCAGTCCCAAACACAGATTTTTTGATTCCTGCCACAGACTCATTGTTACCAGAAGCTGACCCAGTATCACTTACTGCTGATCAGTCGTTACTTGTCGCTGAACCTACCTTATCCATTACACTATCATCCCCCACTCCACCCCTCATGTCGCCATTCCCTGACCCATTGTTACCAGCCCCCGACTCATTAATACCAGCCCCTGCCTTGTCATCCCATGCCCAAGAACTGCCATCCCCTGTACCTGTCACATTGAACCTACCAGCTGACCTATCATCACTTACCTCTGACCATCCCTCAAATGCCCCTGCGCTGTCATCAACAGCTAGTGTTCCCACTTTGAAACCTGAGTGTACCCCATCGTTATTATCCCCTGGCCCTTCACTAGGTGGCTTTGAGCCATCATCACCTGCATCATTACCAGATCTTGAGCCCCCTTTACCTTCCCCTGTTCAATTGAAACTGGTCCCAGCCCCATCCGTACCTGTACCTACCTCGTCATTCCCAGCCCTTGAACAATTACCGTCCCCAAACCTTTTTGTACTCTCCTCTGAACTTTCATCACATGCATCACTGTTAGCACTACCTGCCCCTGATCCTTTTTTAACAACACCCTTTATCCCATTGTTGCCTTCCGCTCACCTTAACCCATTACCCTTTGAGGCAGTCTCATTTTCATCTAACTCTCACCCTGGCTCACTTGCTCTGGACCCTGGCTTATCCTCACCTCCCCTGGACCCCACATCATTTCAAGTCAATTATGAACCATTAACACGCCCTTCTACACCGTCTCCACTCCCATTCCAGTTATCTCCTTTTTCATCGTTAGGTCCCGACCCATTGTCACCAACCCCTTCACTTGCCGACCTCACTCACTTTTTCTCAATCTCTGATGAACTTGAGATGACGGAAGACTTTCCAAGCAGTGAGGCGGCTCCTGTCCTATGTCCTCATGTCCCAACTTTAATTACCCCTAGTGTACCAGTTGGTTCTACTCTACCAGTTGGTTCTAGTCAGCCAACCCAGAGCATTAAACCCCAGAGATCTAAGAAGAGATCTAGGACAGGAGTGAAATCTGCCAAGAGTGATCCACTCCCAGTGATTGGGGGACCCACAGATGTCACCATGCAGCCCAACCTGGAGGAAGTTGAGGAGCAGCTGTTCGTCTCTTTCACCTCCAAGGTAACACATAGATTGTTAAATGTATTTCCATCTGTCAGCATTTTTGGTAACACTTT
Source organism: Oncorhynchus clarkii lewisi (assembly GCF_045791955.1). Taxonomy (NCBI): domain Eukaryota; kingdom Metazoa; phylum Chordata; class Actinopteri; order Salmoniformes; family Salmonidae; genus Oncorhynchus; species Oncorhynchus clarkii. Next base: position 31,039,848 of record NC_092165.1, read on the forward strand.
ACTTTACAACACCTTTATGAAACTGTTTACAACCCCGTTGAGTGTTACAGGTTATTCATAACAACCTTCGTACCACAATTATACACAAGTGTTGTCCTAAGAACACATGTTTTTGGTTTATCTTGGCAGAGAACAATATGTAAGTCTTAACATGACAATTACAATTGGTGCTTTGGCCAGAACTTGATCCAGGCCAGGTACACTCTTTACACCAGATCCACCTTCTCCCGGATATTGTCAAAGAAAAGTTAGTCATTAAATTGGATAATTCCAAGGGCTGTTTACCCAGTGGCATCCTGCCAAATTGAGAGATCACAAGAGAAGATGCACAATGCTCACTGTCACTAACTGTTGACCCTTTGCTACTCCAAACCTGTGAAAGGGGTTATGAATTCCTTATGTATACCCCCTTCAAGTAAAGTGTTACCGTTATTTTATGATGTGCCACCTGTGTTTCCTCGGTTCTTGTTTAAGAGGCAAGTAGATCTTTAACAAGGAAATCCTTGCTTTGGTTATATTTGTTATAAAGTGAATAAAGGAAAGTTTTTAAAATTTGTTTTCAACAGTCCAAACTTTATTTAAAAAGAAAATGCAATACAGTACAATATAATACAGCATACAATTTAATACAGCATATTATAAGCTGTACAATAAGACATGAGGGCTTATACGTGCTCATAACAAGTAACAAAGCATTCACTATATTTATTGGTTTCAAGTAAAGTGTCACATGTTTAATTATTTGCACACTGTATATAGATGTTTCTATTGTGTTATTGACGACGTTTGTCTATCCCATGTGTAACTGTGTTGTTTTTGTCACACTGCTTGGCTTTACCTTGTCCAGGTCGCAGTTGTAAATGATAACTTGATCTCAACTGGCCTGCCTGGTTAAATAAAGGTGAAATAAAAATGTAAAAAGTAAAGTGTTATAAATTACAGGAAGCACTTGAAGTCCACCTAGGAGAGCCTGCATTTCGTGAGACGGCAACCGCACAACCTGAGAAAACCCCCGAGGCGAAAGAGAATGGTACAGAAAACAACAATTTGATCCATCATGTTCCCAAGCTGCTGTTATGTGACATCTATTAAACCATATGTCTTTCAGTCGGAGGATCTGAAACCACAGAGGAAAGAATAGCTGCTTTCGAGAAGGTTCTTTTGGACGATCTGAAGGTTATGAAGCATCGGCAGGTCATTCATCCTGTGCTGCAAGAAGGTAACACCAAAATAAATGGCAGTGAATGACAGAGTATTTACTATTTATTTTTCGACAACTTACTTGCACACTAGCATGGGTAATGTCCCGCTTTGCTTTTCATGACAGTGTTCCTGTCGTCTTTAATGCTACTAATGATGGTAGAATGCTTTTTCATGATGCATAGTCTACGCTTGAAGATCGCTTACCTGTCATCTGTCTTCCTTGAAGTTGGACTGAAGATGAGCTTACTGGATCCCACTCTGGTCATCGACCTGCAATACTTAGGCGTCCGTCTACCTATACCGCCACCCATGCTATGTTTAGGACCAAGCACTGCAGGATTGGCATCTCCAAGTTAGTAATTGTTTGTTATTAGAGTTTCTGTTTTGGCCAAATGGTTGAGAGTATTTGTTGAGTAACCCGTTTAGGGTTTTATGAGGAGAAGTTAATACATATTAAAAGGAGACATTGTTAATTGTTATACCTTTCCCCCCCCCCCAGGTGGTTCAGTTCCCTTTGTTTCCAGGACGGGCAAGACAACAGACTTCACCCAAATCAAAGGCTGGAGAGATAAGATTGTCCCTTCAGACTCCTCAGCATCCTCCAAGCCTGATGGTATAATATTTACATAAGAATCCTTATTTTCTGATTCGATTAGCTACTCCTTTGTCGGAAATATTGCATGGTGCTTTAATGGTGACAAAACAAGACGAGGGGATACAGTTGAGACTGTTTATTCTTGACGTTTTAGCTCTGACCGGAGAATGTGAGTGGAGTTGAGCGGCTCCATGTCCTTTCCACACTCACAGGAGAAAAAAAAACTCCCGCTCCAAATTTGCTCCCATTCATTAAAATCACAATTTAACCAACACCCATTTTTGTGACTACGTGGAACTACCAATTGGTTTTTAACTATTGAAACCAAGCCATATGGATTTGAATGAAAAGTATTTGAATAAACATGAAAAGGTGAATGTAAGAAGCTAACATTATTTTTTAAATAGGCTACATGTTATATTAAACAGCATGTAAACACTCTAAATCAGTCAGGAGCCAGACAGGGACCCTAAGAAGGAATGTAAATGAATTATTAAGGCTATTTTATTATTATTATTTCAAGACTATAACCTACAAAGAAATACATTGTGAAGCATTTGCGAGTGTGACACAATAGGCCGCTATGGACATAAAGTGCTCAGTATTTAAACAACATTTCGTTGTATTAAATCATTATAGTCTATAAATTGCGCATATAGACTGTGACTTACTTAGAATTAAATACAAATTAAATGAAAAATGACTTATTAGTGCCTTTTGAATTCATTTTTAGAAACAAGTTTGACCAGTCTGTGGATTCAGGCTCATGTGATGGTGCCTGGACAGCCAGCTAGCAGCGGAGAATACCCTCTCCACACTGGCAGAGCCACTGGGGATGCTAAACACCCCTTAGGCCAGGCTGGGCAGAGATGCAGAGTTTTATTTTAATTTTTTCTATAGGTATGCCTAAAGTTTTTTTAGGCAAAATAACCCAATCAAAACGGAAAGCTCATTGAACGGGGGAATATGCCAGGTCTAAGGGTCCAAAATCAATTATGGCCTATTGTATAGATAACAAAATGAACCAAACGTTTAAGAGATCTGATTTTAGTTGATCATGACTTTGCTACAATGACACACTTAGTTATCTACCCACCTCGTTCCTTTCTTTTAGCATGTGCACGTGGTAAGTACACCATCATACTTTTGGGATAAGTGTCTTTACAGATTCCACAATGATTATTTTTATGTGGATGTTTGATGTAGCCAGCGTGTAACAACTTCCATATTCTGTGCGTAGAACAATGGCATCCGGTCTGTAACCTAACAGTTTAGCAGGTGACATCCAATCCTTACAATTAAGTAGATAATCCCTCTCTCTTTGTAAGTCTCCTTGTTTTAGTACCTGTGTATTTTATCAGATTCTTTATGAAAATATTTAGAGAACTCCATGACGGTAGCTAAAGCAAGGGGCTTTTAGCAGCACACAAGTAGCCTACAAATGCATGCTGGGGCGGGCATGCTCGAGCTTGTGAAGGGAGCGCCACTGGAGTGAAATTGGAGTGGGCGAGAAGGCCGACTCTCCAGCCTTTGGGAATCTCGTTCCACGCTCCAGTCAAATTGGGCACTCTCTTTTTCTCGCTCTGTTCACATACTCTGGCTATGATGTCTTGAGAAAGGCCTTACATTAACCAGTGTCTGCAATATTCCATCTTCTTGTTTTTACTCTAGTATGTAGCCCAATAGGCTTTAAAGATGGCCCGAGTTCAGATGTGGTCCCGAAGAACCTGTCGGCCTTCTGCAGTGACATGTTGGATGAGTATCTGGCTAACGAAGGCAAACTCATCGACGAGCGAGCTGCCAGTTTCACCCAGACCACCGTCGTCACCCCTGTGACCTACCAGCTGCCAACCAAGAGCACCAGCTACGTCCGAACCCTGGACAGTGTGCTGAAGAAACAGGCACCGGCACCTTCTACCACCTTTGTCCCCCCATCCAAAAAAAACAGACTGCCCCTCGCATCCAAAGGACCTAAAAAATCTGAGAAATCTGAAAAAAGGCAACAGAAACAACGCTCAAAGCAGAGCAGAACTAAACCAACTTCTGCGCCAACACCATTACAAATTGCGCCACCGCCATTGATGGATCACGCAGCCCCGGCCATCGCCCATGACGACACAATTAAAACTGTGAAAAGGACTAAGAGGAAGCCGAGGGTCAAGACTCCTCCACCAGCGCAAAACTCTGTTGTGTCGAGGCCAGAGGTAGAAGAGCCACCCCCCCCTGACCTGGCTCCTGTGGAGGGCGACTCAGAGCCAGAGTCTGCCGCTGCTGAGACCAGGGTTGTTGTTCCTGGGTTGACCAAGGCCTTTCTCAGACAGAGGGAGCTGGAGGACGGGGTTGTCTGGGAGGGCAAGCATCAGACCTGTATCACAGAGGACAGGGCAACAGTCGCCCTCACCTCGCTCTTCACTTCAACGGTAAGATCAGTTGCACCCATACACCATTACATCTGCTATTTGACTCATTTGTTGGGGTCTGACTTGATGGAGCATAGACATTTTGGAGCACATTAATAGCTTCGATCTTATTTTGTGAGTGTTTAAACCAGCTCTACAATGGTATCCCTGAGAAATGAGCCGTACTAGCACTTAATTGTCTGCATTTACTTTCCTCTTTTCTCCTCAGGGCTTTGTTTGTGAGAATCCTACAGCTCCCATTAAGATTGTAAAGCGCAGTGCTCCTCCCTGCCTCAATGCGTTCTGCCGGCTGGGCTGTGTGTGTGCCAGCCTGGCACAGGACCGTCGTATTACCCACTGTGGAAAGATTGAGTGTATATTTGGCTGCAGCTGCCTCAGGCAGAAAGTGGTTGTGCTCAAAAACTTAAGAGGACCAGATTCCAGTGCGTCTGAAGAGGGCCCGTCCAAGAAGAGCAAGAAGAGAAAGCGGATGAGGATGGCATATAGTGAGTGTCCTCTAGTTTAAAAAACGACCGAGTTATGAAGCTCTATGACTGGTTCAAATAAAGAAAGTTGAAAAAATTGTTTCCATACAGAAACAACTTTTCTATACTACATTAGATGAAATACGTTGATGCACTAGTCGCAAAATGTGTCCATCCTAATGTTGCAATTAAATTACATATTTTGTATTAATTTCTGCTCATTTACCGGATTATTTCCTAACTTTAGCTCTGAGAGAGGCGGAGACAGTATCAGAACCAGCTCGGCGTGTGAGAACTTTGTGGAAGCACAACGATGGAGAGATGGACCCGGAGCCCCTCTTCGCCCCAACACCAGTCTGTCTTCCATGGCTTCCATTACAGGAAGAGTCTCCAGCAGTGGTGCGTCGTAGAAGGGTGTCTATCTATCCATAAGTGTTAGATACACCACTGTAAAAGTGGTGTGTATATTCTTACTCCCCTGCCTTTTCTAAAGGTGTATGTATTTTGCAGGTGAGAGCGGAGGAAGGGACCATGACATGTGCCAGAGTGCGTGTGTTTCAAAGCAAGAGCACAAACCGACCTGAGGACATTGACAACCACTGCAAACCAATAGACTCCTCACCAGGTAAGTTCACTTAATCACATTTGTCATCATTTTCTTAATTCCAAACATCTGTCTGCGATTTATATCTATCAGTCCATAAACCACGTCAATAATTAGTTGCATCCAACAATCATAGCCTGCCCTGAAATGTATTTCTAATGGCTGTTGACTTTGTCTCTTGATGTAGTGAGCCCTTCCAGGAAGTCAGAGAAGTCGTCCTCCCACGTTTCCCAGTACACGGAGCCCTGCAAGCGTCTGGAGATCGTGTCTGAGTGTAAGTGGAGGAGCCTGGCGGACAGGAACTTGGTGCTGAGGATTGTTTGTGAGCACATGGCCCAGGACCACCTCACCAACCCCTTCTGGGTCAAAGGCTACCTCATCAAACCCGTGTCTCAGACCCTGAGGAACGACGGCGAGAGCTGCTCTGTCCACTACAAGGTACATATCTCTCAGGTCTCGCGACCAGACGGAGTGGAGGAGGCAAACAGTGAGGAGGAATGGATGAGAGAGGAAGATGAAGAAATGATGGAGGAAGAGGAGATGGAGGAGCTGAGAGGGGAAGATAGGGAGGTGGAGAAAGGACAATGCGCAGAGGAGAAGCAAAGAGAGCAGGAGAACAAGGCTGTGGGGAAGAAAAAGGGTCTGAAATGGAAGGGCCTGCCTTTCTTAATAGGAATTTCTCCTGCTGGCCTCCTTACTGCCAATCTAAAGCAGACAGAAATCTCAGACAAGGAACTTGTCACGGTAAGCATTTTAAATACCTAGAGTTCCCCCCCAAAACACATCTGATGATCAGTTCATTTTCCTACTTTATTGATGTGGAACGACACCCTATTCCCTATGTAGTGCATAGGGTGCTGGTCAGAATTTGTGCACTACAGTGCCTTCAGAAAGCATTCCTACCCTTTGACTTATTCCACATTTTGTTGTGTTATACCCTGAATTCAAAATGGATTAAATATATATTTTTTTCCCTCCCGTCTACACACAATCCCCCATAATGAAAAAGTGAAAACATGTTTTTAGAAATTGTAGCAAATTTATTTTTAAATGTAAGTATTCACACCCCTGAGTCAATTTGTAGAAGCACCTTTGTCAGCGATTACAGCTGTTAGTCTTTCTGGATATGTCTCTAATAGCTTTCCACACCTGGATTGTACAATATTTGCCCATTTATTATTTTCAAATTTCTTCAAGCTCTGTCAAATGATTGCTATACAACCATTTCCAGGTCTTTCGATACATTTTCAATTAGATTTAAGGCAAAACTGTAAGTCGGCCACTCAGGAACATTCACTGTCTTCTTGGTAAGCAACTGGCCATCTGTTTTAGGTTATTGTCTTGCTGAGAGGTGAATTCATCTCTGGAAAGCAGACAGAACCAGGTTTTCCTCTCGGATTTTGCCTGGGCTTAGCTCCATTTAGTTTATTTCTTTATCCTGAAAAACTCACCAACTCCTTAACGATTACAAGCATACCCATAACATGATGCAGACACCACTATGCTTGAAAATATGGAGAGTGGCACTCAGTAACGTGTTGTGTGTTTGGTGGCAAATCCTGCAACACTTTGCATTCAGGACAAAAAGTTAATTGTTCAGCCACATTTTTTGCAGTATTACTTTAGTGCCTTGTTGCTAACAGGATGCATGTTTTGGATTTTTTTTAATCTGTATAGGCTCAACTCTAACTGTTTTAAAGTCACTATTGGCCCCCATCTACCAATAGGTGCCATTCTTCAGGAAAGCATTGGAAAACCTTCCTGGTCTTTGTGGTTGAATCTGTGTTTAAATCCACTGCTTGACTGAGGGACCTTACAGATCATTTTATTTCAGATTTAAATTATTTATTATACTGAACAAAAATATAAACGCAACATACAATCATTTCAATTAAATAAATTCATTAGGACCTAATCTATGGATTCCACATGACTGGGGAAATGGGTTGGCCTGGGAGGGCATAGGCTACCCACTTGGGAGCCAGGTTCACCCACTTGGAGGCCAGGCCCAGCCAATCAGAGTGAGTTTTTCCCCACAAAAGGGCTTTATTACAGACAGAAATACTCCCCCCCCCCCCCCTCAGACGATCCCGCAGGTGAAGAAGCCGGATGTGGAGGTCCTGGGCTGACGTCGTTACACGTGGTCTGCAGTTGTGAGGCCGGTTGGATGTATTGCCAAATTCTCTAAAGTGATGGAGGCGGCTTATGGTAGAGAAATTAACATTCAACTCTCTGGCACCAGCTCTGTTGGACATTAATGCAGTCAGCATACCAATTGCACGCTCCCATCAAAACTTGAGACATCTTTGGTATTGTGTTGTGTGACAAAACTGCACATTTTAGAGTGGTCTTTTATTGTCCCCAGCACAAGGTGCACCTATGTAATGATCATGCTGTTTAAGCAGCTTCTTGATATGCCACACCTGTCAGGTGGATGGATTATTTTGGCAAAGGAGAAATGCTCACTAACAGGGATGTAAAACACATTTGTGCACAAAATCTGAGCAGATTTTTATGCGTGTGGAACATTTCTTGGATCTTTTATTTCAGCTCATGGAACATGGGACCAACACTTTACATGTTGCGATTTATATTTCTTCCACACTTTGACATAATGGGTTATTGAGTGTAGGCCAGTGGGGGAAAGAATCTACATTTAATCCATTTTAAGTTCAGGCTGTAACACAACAAAATGTGTAAAAAGTCAAAGTGTGTGAATACTTTCTGAAGGCACTGTAGAGAATAGGCTGCCATTTGGGAGTCACACTATTTCTAGCTCTGAGGAGAATACACATGGTCCATTGCTACTCACACTTTCTCCTGTGTATCTGTAGGTGAATGGCAGGTCCTACCCCAATGCCAAGCTACAACTGGGCATGATGGGAGCCATGCACCCAGCCAACCGACTTGCTGCTTACCTCATGGGCAAGTTACGGAGGCCTACCGGTCCAGAGCCGTCTATGGCATCCTCCGTCTCATCACAACTCATCACACCCCCCTCAGAAACCCCTGAAGATGCAAGGTCCTCCACGGGACAACCGGCCCAGTTGACAGCCACTCCTACCACCAGTCTTACCATGGTTACCACCACCAGTGTTCCCTCTGCCGTTTCAGTTGCTGCAGGCCCCAAGTCCATTGGTGAGAACTACTTTTTGTTGTTAATCGTACCTGGAATAATAGTACTACGGCTGAAAGCCGTGGTATATCAGACTGTATACCACGGGTATGACAAAACATGTATTTTTACTGCTCTAATTACAAGCAGGTACACATACTTTTGTAGTGTATATTGGCCATATACCTGACCTCCTCAGGCCTTATTGCTTAGATATACCACGGCTAAGGGCTGTTCTTAGGCACGACACAAAGCAGTGGAATATTGGAATATTTTTCCTTTTATAAACCAGTTACCTACAGAGAACAGTAAACAAGTATTTTTTTGCATGATATATTGTCTGATAAACACGTCTGGAATGTTGTTTCAGCCAATCGGCATCCATCCTGTATAGAACATTTTAATAGTTCAGTTACAATTAGTTTTTTAGTCTGATGCAGAAAGCTGTTTTCCTTCAGAGCAATTTAATTTTGTTAGCAGTATCAGATTCATGACAGATTCACACATGTACACAAGTCGCGGGACACTGAACCTCTACCGCCATCTCTGCTCCACAGTGACTAACCTGCCCCCAGCGGGAAAGGTCTTCACACGGTTTGTGGTCAACCAAATCAGCTCCTCACGGCAGAGGCTGCTCCTCACTAGTGATCCTCCACAGTCGTTGAGTAGTATTCAGCAGCTTGCCGTGCCCTCTACCTCTCTGGTAGAGGTAGCCTCAGGTAGCTCTTATGCCGGTTCCTCCACTGGTACACCCAGTCCTGCCACCATTATTAGAAAGCCCCTCTAATCTATTTGTGCTGCTATCTTTAGTCCCCAGCCTTCCACAGGCTAACCGTTGGTCCCATGGCCTGCCACTTTCATATTGTCTGTTTGTGGTCGTGACTCGTTACACATACGCATAGTGCTAGCATAGCTCTGTTTAAAATCTTCACCCTTCTTGCCCATATCCCAAATCTGTGCTTGAGCTCTTCCCATCTCATCCTGGGTTGCTCTGATGTGGTGATTGTTCTGTGCAGTGCGTGGTTGTTTGTGGTGCGTCTTCTTATCCATGCTGTTTTCCATCGTTGTTGAGAAACAGAAAGCTTTGTTTTTTTAGGTGATGTGTCTCTTCCAAAGACCTCCCCAAGCAGCGGAGTGGTTACTAGTCCCCCAATGCTGGTGCTCCCTGACCCAGGGACCAGTAACGCTGTCAGGATGGCGTGTCCTCCTACCTCCCAGACCCCGACCCCTCTCATCCCCCTGACCCCTCTCGCAGCAGGGCGGAGGATGGTTCTGCAGCCGGTGCGGAGTGCCTCAGGGACCACCCTATACCGGAACCCCAACGGACAGCTAATCCAGCTGGTTCCCCTCAGCCAGCTGCAGGCCCTCAACCCCAACCTCGTCATGCGCAACAAGGGTGAGTGTCTGACAGTTGACGATATTAATGCCAAGGCACTGCTGCTCTGTCACATGCAAGACTGGGTCTGTTAACCCCTTAGTCTCGTGGGGATTGTCTTATATGGATAGGGCTAAATAATGTTTTTTTGCAGAAGAAATATGGAAAGCATATGCATAACCATGTTAGCAGCCCCATCTTTACAGAATTACTGTTTACTTTATGCAATCCAAAAAACGGTCCATTTATTAATTGCTATCTGTGTCAGGTGGGTATAATTTGAAAGCGTGTTTTATTGCCAACATGACTGGCAAAATCATACAATATGATCTTGCTGTGTTAAGCTGTCACAGGGAAATTCAGAGAAGCATATCCTAATTTTGGTGCGCATTGAATGGAGTCGAGTGCATTCCGATGCGTGGTGCGCGACATACTTTCTTCAAAATATAACTGTTCTGTTCAGGACAACCCAGGGTATAACGTCATTTTGTACTGTACATCAAACATAGTGATCATAAACCAGGGTTCATCAACTAGGTTTGGCCTCTGGCCCAATTTGTTACGAGCTAATAGTCAGTGGTCCATAACATTTGGTTGAAGATGGAAGTTTACATACACCTTAGCCAAATACATTTAAACTCAGTTTTTCACAATTCCTGACATTTATTCTTAATAACAATTCCCTGCCTTAGGTCAGTTAGAATCACTTTATTTTAAGAATGTGAAATAGTACAGAGAATGATTTATTTAAGCTTTTATTTCTTTCATCACATTCCCAGTGGGTCAGAAGTTTACATACACTCAATTAGTATTTGGTAGCATTGCTTTTTTAAATTGTTTAACTTGGGTCAAACGTTTCGGGCAGTCATTTTGGCCCATTCCTCCTGACATAGCTGATGTAACTGAGTCATGTTTGTAGGCCTCCTTGCTCGTACTCGCTTTTTCAGTTCTGCCAACACATTTTCTATAGGATTGAGATCAGAGCTTTGTGATGGCCATTCCAATACCTTGACTTACTTGTTGTCCTTAAGCCATTTTGCCACAAATTTGGAAGTATGCTTGGGGTCATTGTCCATTTCGAAGACCCATTTGCGACCAAGCTTTAACTTCCTGAGGTCTTGAGATGTTGCTTCAATATATCCACAATTTTCCTTCCTTGTGATGCCATCTGATGCTGCCACCCCCGTGCTTCACAGTTGGGATGGTGTTCTTCGACTTGCAAGAGTCCCCGTTTTTCCTCTAAACACAACGATGGTCATTATGGCCAAACAGTTATATTACACCATCAGACCAGAGGACATTTCTCCAAAAAGTACAATATTTGTCCCCATGTGCAGTTGCAAACTGTAGTCTGGCCTTTTTTTATGGCGGTTTTTGAGCAGTGGCTTCTTCCTTGCTGAGTGGCCTTTCAGGTTATGCCGATATAGGACTTGTTTCACTGTGGATATAGATACTTTTGTACCTGTTTCCTCCAGCATCTTCATAAGGTCCTTTGCCGTTCTGGGATTGATTTGCACATTTCGCACCAAAGTACGTTCATCACTAGGAGACAGAATGCGTCTCCTTCCTGAGCGGTATGACGGCTGTGTGGTCCCATGGTGTTTATACTTGCGTACTATTGTTTGTACAGATGAACGTGGTACCTTCAGGCGCTTGGAAATTGCTCCCGAGGATGAACCAGACTTGTGGAGGTCTACATTTTTTTTCTGGGGTCTTGGCTGATTGCTTTTGATTTTCCCATGATGTCAAGCAAAGAGGCACTGAGTTTGAAGGTAGGCCTTGAAATGCATCCACAGGTACACCTTCCAATTGACTCAAATTATGTCAATTAGCCTATCAGAAGCTTCTAAAGCCATGACATCATTTTCTGGAATTTTCCAAGCTGTTTAAAGTAGAGGTCAACCTATTATGATTTTTCAACGCCGATACCGATTATTGGAGGACCAAAAAAGACGATACCGATTAATCGGCCGATTTATAAAAAATAAAAAAGTTTTTATTTGTAATAATGACAATTACAACAATACTGAATTAACACTTATTTTAACTTAATATAATACATCAATAAAATCAATTTAGCCTCAAGTAGATAATGAAACATGTTCAATTTGGTTTAAATAATGCAAAAACAAAGTTGGAAAAGAACGTAAAAGTGCAATATGTGCTATGTAAGAAAGCTAACGTTTCAGTACCTTGCTCAGAACATGAGAACATATGAAAGCTGGTGGTTCCTTTTAACATGAGTGTTCAATATTCCCAGGTAAGAAGTTTTAGGTTGTAGTTATTATAGGACTATTTCCCTCTATACCATTTGTATTTAATTAACCTTTGACTATTGGATGTTCTTATAGGCACTTTAGTATTGCCAGTGTAACAGTATAGCTTCCGTCCCTCTCCTCGCTCCTCCCTGGGCTCGAACCAGCAACACAACGACAACAGCCACCACATCGAAGCAGTGTTACCCATGCAGAGCAAGGGAAACAACCACCCCAAGGCTCAGAGCGAGTGAAGTTTGAAACGCTATTAGCGCGTGCTAACTAGCCAGCCATTTCACTTCGGTCACACCAGCCTCATCTCGGGAGTTGATAGGTTTGAAGTCATAAACAGCGCAATGCTTGATGCACAACAAAGAGCTGCTGGCAAAACGCACGAAAGTGCTGTTTGAATGAATGTTTACGCGCCTGCTTCTGCCTACCACCGCTCAGTCAGATACTTAGATACTTGTATGCTTGTATGCTCAGTCAGATTATATGCAACACACGACACGCTAGATAATATCTAGTAATATCATCAACCATGTGTAGTTAACTAGTGATTATGATTGATTGTTTTTGTAAGGTTGCAAGATTGGATCCCCCGAACTGACAATGTGAAAATCTTTCTGCCCCTGAACGACGCAGTTAACCCACCGTTCCTAGGCCGTCATTGAAAATAACTGACTTGCCTAGTTAAATAAAGATTAAATAAATAAAAGGGGAAAAAAATCGGCAAATCGGCGCCCAAAAATACCGATTTCCGATTGTTATGAAAACTTAAAATCGGCCCTAACTAATTGGCCATTCCGATTAATCGGTCGACCTCTGGTTTAAAGGCACAGTCAACTTAGTGTATGTAAACTTCTGGGCCACTGGAATTGTGATACAGTGAATTATAAGTGAAATAATCTGTCTGTAAACAATTGTTGGAAAAACGACTTGTGTCATACACAAAGTAGATGTCCTAATCGACCTTCCAAAACTATAGTTTGTTAACAAGACATTTGTGAAGTGGTTGAAAAACGAGTTTTAATGACTCCAACCTAAGTGTATGTAAACTTCTGACTAACTGTAATTAGTATATAATAATAGCACAATTAATTGACCTACACTACAAATTCAACAACATTTTTAACACATCTGATTAGTACATAATAAATTAATTGACAATAACATAATAATTTTGATCTGATCACGCTCATAAAATCACCTTGTCTCTCTCTATTCAAGTTAGCATAACAAGTTAGCTATATTCTAGAGTACATTCGTTTAATGGATGGGAATGTGAAGTGCACATTTAGACTGTTTGGCTTGGTTGTATAACATCAAAGCGGTATTTATTATAATCCTCAATGTCTCATCTTTCAGAAATTTAGTCCTCTTAATACCTGTTGATGCCAGGAGTTCCTCTAGAGGAACGCCACCCCCCCCCCCCCCCCCGTTCAGCTCAAACCGTGGCGCATGGAACGCAAAAATATTCTTAGAAATATTTAACCTCCACACATTAACAAGTCCAATAGCTCAAATGAAAGATAAACACCTTGTTCATCTACCCAGCATGTCAGATTTTTTAAATGTTTTACGGCGAAAACACACCACATATTTATATTAGACCACCACCGAAACAAAGACAAGAGGCAGCCATTTTGTCCCAGAAAATATAAAATTATAAAAGCAGGATTAAAAAATAAATCATTCACTAACCTTTTGAAAATCTTCATCAGATGACAGTAATAGGACATGTTACACAGTACATTTTTTTTTTCTTCAATAATATGCCATTTATATCCATAAATGTCCATTTACATTGAGTTCATGTTCAGAAATTACTCAAAAATGTCCGCAGGAAATCTAGGTAGCGCGGCAAGATAACGTAAATAGACATCATAAACTTTGACTAAATATACATGTTCTACATATAGTTAGAAAGATACACTGCTTCTTTATGCAATCGCTTTGTTACATTTATTTTTAACGTTACAGAAATCGCACACTATTCAATATTCTGAGACGGCGCTCAGATATAAGCTACATTTCTCCGTAATGTTGGAGTCAACAGAAACACAGATTTCAGCATAAATATTCCCTTACCTTCGATGGTCTTCGTTCAGAATGTTCTGGAAGGCTTCATACTTACCCAATACATCGTTTGGTTTCAAGTCTTGCGTCTTTGTATTAGCTACTGCTAATAACATCAGCTGAAATGCACCCAAAATGTCCTCTGGTCCGGAAAAGTTGCGCATCAAAACTTCAAAATTACATATTATATGTCGACTAAACAGGTCAAACTAAGTGCAGAAGCAAGCTTTATGATGTTTTAAACACACAAAACAAATTTCAATTCAACCGGTCATTGTTTGCCCTTCTACTGACTACTGGAACAAAGGAATGGCTGTGACCAATTTGCGCCCTAACGCACAGGTTTTTTCTCGCGGCACTTACTCAAATCACTCCCATAGGGCCAATTCTCGCGGGATTTGAACGATTAAACGCTCTACAGAATGAGGACATCTAGTGGAAGACATAGAAAGTGTCCCCAGATCCATAAGTGGTTGGGAAGGGTGGGGGCGATGACGTCAAAGTTGCTCCAACTTTCATGACCACAAAACTAGTTTGGAAGAATGCCTGCCCTGTGAGTTCTGCTATACTTACAGACATAATTCCAACGGGTTTAGAAGCTTTAGAGTGTTTTCTATCCAATAATAATTATTATATGCATATATTAGCAATTTTTGACAAAAGAAAATTCAGTTTACTAGGGGTACCCAATTCCTCCAAAGGGGGCATAAGTCAGCCATATCCTCAACAGGTTTTAATTTACAGTATTTCCCACACTCAGACAATTTTATTTTTTAAGTTGCCCAATTAGCGGGAGGCATGGGGCATCTTCTTGTCGCTCGCGGTGCTAAAGTTCAGAATGGCTGTCAGTCAGAACCCACACAGAGCTGTGAAGAGGAGACCCTGAGCTCTGACGTCATGTATAGAATGTTAATGTACAGCCACTGCGTTCCAATTTGGGCGCTGATCAATGTAAAGGGTTAATTAATAACCATTTTATGGAACAATGATTTGAACATTTTAGACGGATCAGGGAGTTCTATAGTAGTCTGAGGTTATTATCTCCACTGAATGAGTGCTGTGTGAATACATAACATGTATTTGTTGTGTATTATAATAATTGGAAAGTTGCAGAACTTTTTCTCCTTTTTCTTTTCAGGGGGTTTGATCAGCTTAACCACACCTGCGTGCTTAGCCTCGGGATCCACCGCCACCCTTAACAGCTCCCCCTCCACCACCTCTCTCACCACATGGCAGAACAGCATCACCACCGTCCCCCTGGTCCCTTTCACTGTCCCAAAGACTCCAGGCAGCACCACCACCCCTAAAACCACGCCTCCCGAAGTCACTTCCTCCATACCAGGCTCCAAGTCTTTCAACACCAGTAAAGTTAATCTCTCACCCGCTGAGACAAATAGCGGAACGTACACTTTGAAGATTGTTCCTCAGACGGGTAACAAGGAGCCCATCATCATCAAGTGTCCCAAGGTGCCAGCCCAGCCAGCCCAGGGCTCCTCCAAGGTCATGCCTATAGTAGGGGGCTTTACTGTGCTGCAGCCATCCCCGAAAACCACAGTAATTACTGTCAAATTCCCCACGAAGACTGTTATGGAAACAGGTGTCCAAGCTGCCACCACCACCACAGTGGACTCCAATGTAGACTGTAAGGTCACGTCTGAGCTGTATAATTGGATGCTGCCTTGCCAGAAAAGCACAAAAACCCCTGTAAGCCACAAGTTTAAATTTATTAAAGCTGACACTATCTCCACAACAGACTCCAGTACAGATCCTAAGATCCAGCCTGAGGTGGGACGAGTGCCCCTCAAAATCCTCAGACCCCCTATAACCCTGGTTCCAAAGACAGATGCAACTTCGACACCTATCTCGTCAGCGGACTCCAATGTAGACCCCAAGCTCTTTCCTAGGATGGCTTGTGTCAATCAACCCCACCAGACCTGGACAGGACGGCCGAAGAAGAGGAGGAAGGAGGTTGAGGTTGTGGATCCGGTGGAGGATGAGGACGACTCTGACGACATGGACGAGGGGACGGATGAGGAGACGGACAACTCATCTGACGAGACGGATTGTGTTAATTCCTGTGTTAATGAAGAGGATCTCATCGTCATCAGTGTAAGAACTCTTTAAGCTTTATCCAAGACACGTCTGTTTTCATATTCCGTCACCTAAACAGTAGAGTAGTCTGTCCCTTTCTTGATTTGTCTTATTTGTGTGGGTAGGCCCGGGCTAATTTAGATGTTAGTTTGCAGTTTGCACCCCATGATAGCGCTCCTTTCTGTCGTGTCCTGTAGAAGCAGCTGAAGCACAAACACAACGTGCTGGAGAGGCATCGACGCTCCGAGCTCCAGGGACGCTTCCAGCAGCTGAGGGAAACACTGGAACTTGACGAGAAAGCTGCTAAAATTAAAATCCTCAACGACGTAAGCACCAATAAGTCAATAAAATCCCTTGAAATAAAGGGTGCTTCCCAAATGGCACCATATTCCCTATATAGTGCACTACTTTTGACTAGTGATGGGGGGCGGGGGGTTGATACAGTTGCATATCGCAATGTTATTTTGGACGATATTATACTGAACAAAACTATAAATGCAACAATTTCAACCATTTTACTGAGTTAGCGTTCATATAAGAACATTAGTCAGTTGAAATAAATTCATTAGGTCCTATGGATTTCACATGACTGGGCAGGGGAGCAGCCATTGGTGGGCCTCGGAGAGCATAGCTCCACCAATTTGGGATCCAGGTCCACCTACTGGGGAGCCAGGCCCACCTACTGAGAAGGTCTGCGGTTTTGAAGACGGTTTGACATACTGACAAATTCTCTAAAATGACGACGGAGGTGGCAGTTCTGGTGGATATTCCTGCAGTCAGCATGTTAACTGCACGCTCCCTCAACTTGAGACATCAGTGGCATTGTATTGTGTGACAAAACTGCACATTTTAGTGGCCTTTTATTGTCCCCAGCACAAAGTGCACCTGTGTAATGATAATGCTGTTTTAATCAGCTTCTTGATAT